>NC_039361.1:36172858-36227279 GCF_003573695.1 Papaver somniferum | reverse complement strand
AGGGGAATAGGGGTGTTGGCCAAGCGATGCGTTAGGGGCGTGGAGTTAGCTTCTCTCATGACCTCTTCTAACCTTCCCCCACCTTGTTTATTTTTCAATTGCCTGATCTCTGCCATCATCTCATCCCGCAGTTCCTCCATTGCGCGTTGGTGCTCTAAATTCTTCAGCTCATTTCCGTCTGACTCTCCATCGTCATAATCCGGGTCGGATACGCTACGTCTCCTTGTCGCGTCCTCATTAGTCGCTAGGACGACTCTACAGTCTTGGTTTGGCTCTGGTGCTTTGGAGCTTGCTTCATCAAGTTGTTGGCTGGTCTTTGTGCTTAGAGCAATCCGCTCCTTTAAATCTTGATTTTCTCTGGCCAACAGAGCTACAGCTTCTGCGTAAACCTGTTGGTTCCTCCTCAGTTCCTCGAGCTCAGCCATTAGTTGGTGTGATTGGTTGGACCCCTGATTGGGAGTCCCCGCGCGTTCCGCTACAGCCGTGGCGCCGCCCTCCTCCATGGTCTGCACTAAAGGTGGCAGGGGTTCAGCTTCTGTTGCTGGTGTTTCCAAATTGGAGTGAGCGCCCCTCTGCGGTGCCAGAGCCGCCGGTATGGTTTGATTCTGGTTATTTGTTAGCGGCATTCCAAAGGTTAGCAGATGCGCGGGTTGGAATGTTCTGGATTCATCCACCCTTTCCCTTGGTTGGTTAAGTTGACTCATGGCGAAGGTATTGCTAGCCTCCGCAGCCTTCGGGACTACCGCAGTTTCCCCGTATTTTATCGTTGCTGCTCTGAGAGCCGCCACTGCAACAGAATTAGCGTTCATGGGTGAAGTGATTTCTGCGGTATCCTTCCTTCGATTGGTCATTTTAGTTTTATCTCCTTTCTGTTTGCTTCGGGTGATGATCGGGGTTGTCCGGGGTGTTTCTTTTGACAAAGCTTTGGACTTTCCTGCTTCCTGCGTCTTCTCCATCACGTGCCCTTTTGTTGATGACGAAATTTCACGTAAACTTGCCTTCTTTACTCACAACACGTTCTCTGTATAAATTATTTCAAACAGAAACGGGAATATCCGCGTGAAGCGGGTTAGTTGGCGAAATACAACTTTTCAAGAGGGAATTAATACCCGCAGACTATAAAATATGGGACATGCGATCCTTAGTATATAAAAAAAAACTATAGTAAATCCGACGGATATAAAATATGGGTTAAAGTTTTATTAAAGGAGATCCTTAGTATAAAAAAGACTACGAAAATTGTAAATCCGACGGATTAGGACAATAACCCTTGCTTGGAACAATAACTCTTATCGAAGGCAAAAGGTAGGTTTTTGAACATAATACAGTTGACGAATGATCTATACTGTCCGAGCTGATAAAATCGGAGCAATCACAGGACAAGATAAGTCTTTTACCGGGACGAAATCCCTGTTTCTAGCGCCAAATTGTGGACACAAGAACTACGCGGGAGTCCGAATGCCCACAATCAATCGTTAACGTCTAAAGAGATTACGATGATGATACCCTGACGTGGATTCATTGGCTCAAAACCTTCGGGTTTATCATAGCCTCCTCCTACTTCCCCGTGCGTGGCAATCATGCATGGGATACAAGTATTAAAGGAAAACAAAACATATAAGCAAATACGTGCGAAGCTAAATGAATGTAAAGTGCTGAAATGTAAATAAGACCAAGGTTTACGTGGTTCAGCACTAAGGCCTACATCCACGGGGTTTGTTGTTCTACTATATTATTCCCAGTTACATGAATAGCTGAATGACTTTGGGTTTTACATATTTCTCTCCACTATGGGATTAACTTACCCTTACTATCCTCTCTTTCTCTCTCTCTCCTTCTCTCCTGATGTTTTTCTTTTCTCCCTTCCTCTCTGTGGAGATTGGGTATTTATAAGGTTGGAACGTGGGACCCATCTCTGAAGACCGTTGGAACCTTATCTTCTCGTGTCCTTGCGTCCGTCACGCGGAGGTCTGCGTTTCCCCCTCGATCCCGCGGAGGCATCTTCGCTCGTTCCACAGGTTGGTCGACACGTGCACTGCTCAGAGTGTTTAATGCGGGTAGTTGAGGGGTCTGCTCGTGTCAGACAAGTGTCTTCTGCCCCTGTCAGTCCGTGTCAGCTAACTTCCTCTCCACCGTTGATCTTGGCCCCTCTTCTGGGGATGAGATAAAGCAACTCCTAGGGGTTTATTTGGTGCTTCGTGACGCATCATGCTTTGATGTTTTGGCTTGCATGCTTTCCACGTACCTTTCTGTATGCACGTGTCCGATAGTGAGATATATGTGTACACAATTTGCCCCTTTTCTTCGGGCTTAAATGGCTAATGGGTGCCTTGAAGAAAAACTATCGTCGCACATTCTTCTCACTCCTAATAACTTCTCCTAGATACTTGGGCACGTCTTTTATTCGTGCATTAACTGCTTATGTAACGGGCACGTTTTCCTATTTCTCCCTTAATTTCCTCTTTTCTTTCGGGTATTTTAAGGATAGAGAGGAAATTTAATTTCATTCTTCCTAACCACTCTCTCAGTTCATTCTTCCTTTAAATTTCCTGCCTGCCTTCATTGAACCTGTGACCTTAAATTCTTTGTCAGTCTTCATTGCACCTGTGATCTTAAATTCTGTCAGTCTTTATTGCACCTGTGATCTTAAATTCTCCCTTCGTTGCACCTGTGATCTTCAATTCTCCCTTCATTGCACCTGTGATCTTCCCCTGTTCGTTTCTTGTACTTGCTGTTTTTGCCGGTGATTTTTTCTTTTCTTTATTTCACTGTTTTATGCCGTGTTGATTTGTGAATTTTCTGCCCTGTTTCTAGCGCCAAATTGTGGACACAAGAACTACGCGGGAGTCCGAATGCCCACAATCAATCGTTAACGTCTAAAGAGATTACGATGATGATACCCTGACGTGGATTCATTGGCTCAAAACCTTCGGGTTTATCATAGCCTCCTCCTACTTCCCCGTGCGTGGCAATCATGCATGGGATACAAGTATTAAAGGAAAACAAAACATATAAGCAAATACGTGCGGAGCTAAATGAATGTAAAGTGCTGAAATGTAAATAAGACCAAGGTTTACGTGGTTCAGCACTAAGGCCTACATCCACGGGGTTTGTTGTTCTACTATATTATTCCCAGTTACATGAATAGCTGAATGACTTTGGGTTTTACATATTTCTCTCCACTATGGGATTAACTTACCCTTACTATCCTCTCTCTCTCTCTCTCTCCTTCTCTCCTGATGTTTTTCTTTTCTCCCTTCCTCTCTGTGGAGATTGGGTATTTATAAGGTTGGAACGTGGGACCCATCTCTGAAGACCGTTGGAACCTTATCTTCTCGTGTCCTTGCGTCCATCACGCGGAGGTCTGCGTTTCCCCCTCAATCCCGCGGAGGCATCTTCGCTCGTTCCACAGGTTGGTCGACACGTGCACTGCTCAGAGTGTTTAATGCGGGTAGTTGAGGGGTCTGCTCGTGTCAGACAAGTGTCTTCTGCCCCTGTCATTCCGTGTCAGCTAACTTCCTCTCCACCGTTGATCTTGGCCCCTCTTCTGGGGATGAGATAAAGCAACTCCTAGGGGTTTATTTGGTGCTTCGTGACGCATCATGCTTTGATGTTTTGGCTTGCATGCTTTCCACGTACCTTTCTGTATGCACGTGTCCGATAGTGAGATATATGTGTACACAATGCTTATTCAAACTGGTGATGCAGTAGAGTGGTGGTCAGTTGTAGTGGTTATGCAGGTGGTTGTGGATTTAAAAGGTACAGGGGAGATTGCTTTTGGAGAGGAGAATATTGTCTTTGGGGAATTTCAACGAACAAGTAGTGTGCAGGTTCCATGGTATTGAGAGGTAGCTTTCTCTTTATTGTTTCCAGCCCTTTTATCGCCAAGCTTTCCTAAATACACATTAATCCATTTGCATTAGTATGACCAACATCATCTTTCCAGAAACTTTAAACTGGCACTACACTGAATGTAAATAGCCACAAAGAACTACTGCAGTAAGCATTAATATCTTGATGATTTCTGAATATTGTATACTAGTTTTCTGTTTTTATTCATTGATTTGTAAGGTTTTGTTTATATTCGATTATTGGATTTTCATATGTTTAGAGAAAATTCTATGGGTAGTGTCACTCTTTCAAATGAAGGAGTGCACTACCAATTAGACCCAATTAAAGTAAATTATGGGTAGTGTTGAGGCACCATTTCAACCAAAAACGTTCAACCACTCGTTCAACGAGTGGTTGGGAGTGGAAAACTAGACGGGGGACTATCTCCCGTCATGAAAAATAAAATAAAACGGGATACTATCTCCCGTTAGTTAAATAATTTATGTCTTAACGGGGGACTGTCTCCCGTTTTTGTTTAGTTTCTTACATTTACGGGAGACTGTCCACCGTCTCAGTGGTTTTTAAGAAACAAACGGGAGATTGTCTCCCGTTTGATATTTGGATATTTTTTTTGCACAATGGCTACATTTCATCCTATAAAACCAACCACTCCAACTCTGTTCTCTTAATTCATTCCACTCCAACTCCAACTCAACTTCATTCTACTCTATTTTTGTGTTGAAGTTTTCTTCTTCCTTTCAATTCAACACTCTCCATCCATGTCTTATTCACCAACACCGACTACTTCAACCTAAAAAGCTCGTAGGAATCAACAAATTAAATTTACTACGGATGAAGATGTAACTCTTTGCGAAGCACATATAGCAATAACGGGTGATGGTAGTGTTGGTGTGCATCAAGGAAAAATCAAATATTGGGATCGAATTATTCCATTATTTGTCGAGAAAATGAAAGGTAACCCAAATGATAGAGACAAAACTAGTTTAGAAAACCGAATATATGCTATAAAGAAAGACATTAATCTATTTGTCTCCATTCTTGGAAAACTATATCGAAGTGGACGAGTAAGTGGTTACGGAGCCGAGCACACGGTAAGTATTTTTGTTTCATACGTATTGCTCATTATGTTTGTAAATGAATACTAATATGATAAGTTTACATTGTAATTGATACGTGGTCGGTGTGATTTCCACAAGATACATGGGAGACCCTTCATCCTTGATGAGTGCTACGAGATATACAAGAGTAAACCCGGCTATGATTACACCAAATATGTCGATATACCCCTGCTACCCCACAACCCGTGATCCAAGTTGTTGATGATATTGGTGTCGAGGGTGTCCATGGTGCCGACGGTGTCGAGGAGGAAGATACATGAGTCAACTGTAATACGAGTGACGCTCAAGCAAAAAAAGAAAATAGGACCCGGGAAGAAAGCTCTTCAATCTCTTAAACAAGCAAAATATGGTTCTTCAAGTGATTCCATCGAATCCAACTTTAGTGAAACCAACGAGAGAATCTTAAGTTATTTGAAAAGGCAAGAAGAACAACTAAAAGAGGAGAATATGAATCGAATCAAAGAAAAGAAAAAGGCACGTGTAAAAAGAATCATGATGGCGGATATTTCTAAGTTATCTAGTGTCGGACAAATTTGACTTGAACGTAAACAAAACAAGATATTAGAGAAAAGGAACTTGATGGAGCAAGAAAGTGGCGAGGATGAGTAATGGGCAATATGGTTTTTGTTTTCCTAGTTGTAATTTCCTTTCAATTATGATTGTTTTCCTAGTTGTAATTTCCTTTCAATTAAAAGATTGTTATCATGAAGAATATGCAATGCAATATTGATGGAACAAGTTTAAGATAACAAATATTTCTCCAAACAACAAAAGTATTTATCTTATGCAATGTCATTTAGTCATCCAAATTAACCAAAAGAAACAAATTGTCCAAACAACCAAAAGAAACTAACTTTTATTACCTTGTTCTTTACGGTTCATCCATTTGTTGTGCTTCCTATGCTTGTTCATTACCAAAAATCTCCCAAACATGATCGGTCAATCTTAGTCGAAGATCATTATATAAGGGTTCATGTTTTAACTCATGATAGTTAACGGCTACGCGAGGTACAATGTCACGGTAAACCCTATAGTCCTCATCTCCAAAGGTTCTCCATGCCCCATCTCGCCTCTCATTTTGAATTATCATGTTCACAAGCCAACATTATGAATTTTAAGTCTTCTTCATCCCAACATTCAACCGGACCTCTCACTATATGCTATTTTGCTTGTAGAACCCCGAATGCACGGTCAACATCTTTCCGACACGCTTCTTGCATCTTGGTAAAACATTTTTGTCTTTCATTTCCTGGTTTTTTATAAGCTTGCAAAATATTGCATGACTTAGGATAGATCCCATCGTCCAAGTAGTAACCCATATCAAATCTTCCACCACCTGCTTGAAAATCAACTTTCGGAGCTTCCTCATCAAAGATGCCATCGAATAATGGAGATGTGTTAAGAACATTAAGATCATTATTTGATTCGGACTCCCAAAATATGCATGCCAAAACCACATATCATAAGTAGCAACCCCTTCCAACACTATCGTCGGTTCACCTTTATAAGATGCATAATATCCCGCCCAAGACGAAGGACAATTCTTCCAAGGTCAATGCATGCAATCCACACTCCCAAGCATACCCGGAAAACCCCTTGCTTTATTCTCGGCTAAAATGCGATTAATGTCATCTTGGTTTGGGTTGCGCAAGTACTCCTTACTATAATGCCTAACTATGTTTCTAACAAATCTCTTCAAGTACATATATATGGTTTTTTTATCCATTCACACATAATCATCTATGGAGTCGGCCGAATGCCCCGTAGCAAGTAACCTAAGACAAGCTAGAGTTTTCATATATGGAGAATGACCCGGGATTCCTAGTGCATCTATTCCTTGAGGCCACTGTGTGTCCATTTCACACAAATCATCTTTAATCTTAAGAAACAATTCTCTTCTCATACGTAAACGGTCATGGAAATTCTTTTCCGAATATGTGAGTTTACCACCGGTAAAATGATCACGCATCAGAATAGCATCATGAAGAACCCTATTCATAATAGCAGAACGTCTTCTTCTTACCTCAACCGGTTCGGGTTGTTGAGCCATGAGAGCAATTGATTGTTGCCACAGTAACGTCCTCACCACCATCGCCCCATTAGTTCGTCTCCTTCTCCGACGTCTAGAAATGACATTGTTATCCGATTCCGTGTCACTCATTGTACCTACACATAAATTTAAAACCAATTAGGACCACGAAAACGTCGCAAAATAACCAAATTAACATGTAAATAAGCAAAATAACATATCACTTAACCAAAAATAACATGTAAATCCAAAAATAACATGTAAATCCAAAAATAACATGTAAATCCAAAATAACATTCATTTTTAAACAAGACAGTAACCAAAATAACATTCATTTTTAACAAAAAAATCTACAAAATGACATTGTTCTTTAAAGCTACCAAGTCTACAAAATAACATCCATTTTGACCACTTGCTCTAATTCATTAGGTCCATAAGACACTATCCGTTCCAAGTACTATTAGATGGTTGAGGAGGAACTTGAGTTTCATTAACAACATCCCGATAAACTTGATTGGAGGAGCCCGAAACTTGAGTTATATTAACAATATCCGGATAAACTTGACTCGAGGATCCCCCAACAGTTGGCGCATAACAATCTTGTGAATTGAATGAGCTTCGTAGAATTTCATTCTCACTTCGAAGCAACTCATTCTCTTTTTCAAGGATTTGAACCCGACTACGAAGATACTCAAGCTCTACATTCTCATTCTCATTTCGAAGCCTCACATTTTCATACACATAAGAACTTGTTTGCATAGGAGGAGGGTATGGAACATGAAATTGAGCTTGAGATGTGTAGGATCAGAATCTCGCAGCTGCAACACTTCAGCGAAATTATTAACAACATAACACAACAATGTCGCAAAGAAATTTCAGAAACGACATAATAAACGACATCAGCTAAATCATGAGAAAATATGATGGACTTGCGAAAATTAGGAAGTGTGCGAGATTAATATTTGTAAGGTTGCGAGAATGTCGCAAACCATATCCGAAAATAAAGGACAGATTAGCTGTCATCCACTATGTAATTCCCTATAAATAGCCATTCAGTTGTAAAGGAAAAGAGAGATATCTTTTTAGAGAGAAAAAAAACAATTAGGAGAGATAAAATCAAGAGTGGTTGTTGTTCTTAATCCCTTTATCTTTTGTTGTAAGATTTTTCAAAGATTCATCAATAAAATTAAGATTGTTAATCCAAAAATGAGTTGAATGTTAATGAAATCTTGTGAGGAGTGTAGTGTAGGATTTCCTGCAACTACAAGATGATGAGGAAATATCGTCCCGATTAAGTTCTCGAACTAATGTGGCCTCATCCTTTGCAAAGTATGAACCAACCGAAACTAGTTCCCACCATTTCTCATACTCTTCAACACTTGCATCCGTGACGGGTGATTTACATGTCCTCAAACCTTTGCACTTGTCACATGCTTCCCGATCCATATCTACCATTTCTTTTTGTGGAGGTGGGAAAGACGAAATCACTAATGCATTGGTTACTTGATATGTACATCTCTCTCCCAAGTACCTATAGCCTTTATCTTCTTCAATATCCATGAAAACACATCTTCTTTGACAACTTCAACGAATGTTTTAGGACTTTGTTGTTGGTATGCTCATTTCCAAGCCATGGTTGCCATACCGTTCCTTGTAATGACCTTCTCTCCAATTTTTTACGAGCATTGGTTATTGAATGTCCACCCATATCCCTTTGATCTCCCGAAACTTTATCCTTGTTAAACACCTTAATCTTTGGCCATACATCCTCCCAAACCGGTGGATTTCCCTTAATTTTAGGATTCAAAGTGTGGAAATAGTAGTAAACGAATACTACAAAAATATATAAAAAAAGAAATTAATATATAAAATTCATTAAGTCGATATAAACATTTTATGGGTTTCATCAAATAATTTATAAGCATGAGTCATATATACACACCTCTAAGATCATCCACATGCCGTTGAAAGTCTTCCATTTGCGGATACCAACCTCGCCCAATGATTTGTAAAGAAAAACCAATGTCGGAGTTCCCTAATCAAACTTCTTTGTTTCGCTCAAATCCTCAAAGTTACATAACCATCCTACCTTAGTGGTAGATACACTATTTGGCATAAGCACTTGACCAATTAACCACAAAAGGAAAACTCGAGTAATTTCCTCCCAAGATGGTTCCATTTCGACTTCCTTCACTCCTTTAAATGTCTTCAACCAATCACACAAATCTACACATTTTATACCACCACTTTTATTCTTCAAATATGAGTATACATCAAGACCATAAACTATCTTTTCCCCGTTTTCACCAATTTCTTCTTCACTATCACTCGGTTACAACATCTCATCAATATCTTCTTCTTCTTCATTATCACTTCCTTTCTCGGTTACTTTGGCTTTCCCTTTCTCGGTTGCTAGTGCTTTCTTCTTATCCTTGGCTTTCTTTTCTTGAGCTTTATTGTAATCAAATTCAACTAAATTAGGAAAAAGGTTTTCAACATACTCTACACAATATTCCTTATTTTCATCATTAGCATTCCAATCCAAATAGCTTAGCTTTACTCCTTTTCCTAATTCTATTGCCGTCAACCAAGAAAAGTCATTGGGAGTGAGTCCTATTTCAAATGTAGAAAAATGAAAAGTATATGTAGATTTCCAAAATCGTTCAAAAATTGCGTGTGACAGTTGTTGATCATCTTTCAGAATATTTATCTCAAGTAACTTACCCAATCCACATTTTTCATAAACTCTTCACACTTTGTATGTTGACATACAATTTCAAACAATTTGGGCATATTGCTCCATCCACCCCTGAATGTAATCCAAGATTTGTCACTTTCCATGTTAATAGTTGTGCATACATGATTTGTTTCATCTTTAGAAGACAACCTAGTGTAATCCATTGTTTTATATATGAACCCTAAAACAAATATTAATCAATTATGAATGAAAAACAAGTAACAATCATAAATCAATCATAATAAACTTAAACAAGAACGAAATTGAACATAATCATACCTTAAATCCAATTGAATTCACTCACTCCACCTTCAAAACAATTGAATTTTTTTAGGGCAAACCTTGAATAAAAACGAAATATATAACCAAATCATACCAAAAAACGAATTATAAAGACTCAAGAGGGATTTACCTTCAATAATATATAATGGGTTTCATTTAATTTAATGATACTCGGTTGATTGATGGAGATTGAAGAGAGGGAGAAGAAGAGTCTAGAGAAGAAGAGTGAAAAAAAGAGAAAGGAACCAAAAACTCGTCTCCTGGATGTTTTAGAGGTTTTAATACCTAACGGGAAACGGTCTCCCGTTTTTTGGTTTTTTTTTTCTTTACGGGGGACTATCTCCCGTTGGACATCAAAATTTTATTCTCACGGAAGACTGTCTCCCGTTTAGTGTTCTATTTTGATTTTTCCATAGTGGGTTCACTCGTTCGTATGAACAAGAGGTCCTTCATATGGGCGAGTTAGTCTCCAAATGGGGACTACCCATAGGATACGCTCTTAGTAAATTGATATAGGGTTTTTTGTATATGTATTTTAATCCTTGTATATGTATTCCCGCTTTTCGAGAATTTTCACTGAGTTACCAAGCCTACTCAGGACTTGCTTTAGCACTCACTAGTTGTCAGTATATTCAGAATAATCTTGTTTTAGCACTCATTGTTGTTGCTTCATGGAATAAATTGAAACTAGTTAATAAGGTCAGAACTGTAGGCTACCAAACCCTTGTTCATGAGTAGCATTTTTGCTTTAGGTTTGTACTTAATTGTTGATATTAGATGAAAATCAGAGAGCAAAATTAGGTTACATGACACAATGCTCTCTACCTACAATTTACATTGGTTTTCTGTATATGTATTACACTACTAAATTACATGGAAAATGGGTTGGCTATGTCTGTATGATCAACATGTATTTGAGTCTTTGACTGTTTGACTCATTTTAGTTTTTTTCCATTTGTAGTGGGTTTGACTAGAATCTCAGTTGTTTGTGGATAATAAACAAATGAGTTCTTGTTCGTTTTAGATTCAGTTGTCTCTGTCTTCACTGCCCATTGGAATTGAAATCTCCAATTAATTGATATATGTTAATTTTAAGTAGTCAATTCATATGTGTTTCTGTATGGTTCTTGTTCATTTGGGGTAGACATGAACTAATACTATGTCTATATGGGTTTTTGTATATGTATGTTTGAACTAATAATATGTTTGTTCATTTGGTGTAGACATGAAGTTGAAAATAAGTATCCTGAGAGAAACAGAAAGGTGAAGGTTATGTATATGTATGTTTGAACTAATAATATGTTTGTTCATTTGGTGTAGACCTGAAGTTGAAGATAAGTATCCCGAGAGAGACATAAAGGTGAAGGTTATGATTATTGTGATGAGTTTTGAATTCAAAGGGTTGGCTAGAACAGATAAATGGAAGGGAAAAAATTTGACCGTTCAAATGTGGGAAACACATATGAATTGATCCTTATTTTTAACTGCTGACATGGAGGTTAACTACATGTACACAACTTACATGGCAGACTAGACGAGTCGGCAAGTGAGTTGGCCGATTTAACTGCTGACATGGAGGTTAACTTTCCGTTTACCATTTTTCCAAAAAGATGGTCAAAATAGGAGTATATCTGTAAAAGTGAAAAAAACGGGATACATCTGTATGCGCCCAAAAAAACAGGGATACATCTGTATTTCATCCTTATTTTTTCTCGGTAATAATATCACCCAATAACTTTACCATTGTACATAAGTGACACCCGCGTTGTCACTCATTCTTTCATCCTCATCATCAACGTCCTCATCATCAACTTCCACTAGAAGATCTACATAAACTAAAAACCGTTTGGTATCTGCACTACTTCCATTAACTTCTTTAGCAGTACGGGTAACATTCTTCGAAATCATCGTACATGCGTCGTCTGAAGATTCTCCTCCAGGAAATTGCAACTCATGAAACATACGCAATATTCGGCTTATATTGTCACAAAACAAACAAAAAAAAATTTGATTTTATCACAAATGTACTGAGGCGCCGAATCTTCATGGATGGATAGTACTGAATTATCATGCAAAATCTTCCTAACCTTGATTTGAATAAGCCCTGTTCCGTTATCAAGTTTTAGTTCTGGAGGTGGGTTTTCTAGACACTGTATGTTGACACTAACAAGACTAAAATTCCTCTCCGCCATGATTAATCAGAACACCAGAGGAGAGGGAGGAGAGAAGAGAGATGAAGTTGTATCATAGAATTTTGTATGTGTCCGGTTAAGAGATTTCTATACATACTTATAGAAGAGTTTGTAGTTCGCAGTCCGGAAACTAGAGTTGTAGTTCGCAATTTGGAAATTGGAGTTTTGAGTCTTTTGACAGGAAAATGGAAATCACAAAAAAAGAAATTTTTTTTGAGGCATACTCATTTTTTTGAGGCATACTCATCCATTATATTATCTAGCGCGGGTTTATAAGGGGTGTCTAAAGGTAGTGTAATTATCTATATATCCCTAAATAATTTCAAATTGTCATAGTTCCCTTATCCTCAAAAACCTAAAATTAAAAATCAAAATAAACTTTAAACTTAAACATCTAGGACTCCAATTCAATAAAGAAATTAATCAAAAAAAGGAAACACGAATCGAAGTGAGCGATGTTGGAATGTGAAATCCAAATCTCAATTGCTCTTAGATGTATTTTAGAATGTATGCGTAACAAACCCATCTTGTTTTTGATTTTATTTTGTTTGATCGGTAGAATATGATTTCAAAGATGAAATTAGGGTTTTCAGAAGATCAGTTCGGCTGATCTTGCAGTATCAATTTTGAGCCGAACTTAGTGTATGATTTAGAGAAACACTATGTTCGGCTAATGCGACTTTACAATATTTTCAGCCGAACCTCAATTTTCCAGCCGAACATCAATTTTTCAAGCTGAACCTAGTGGATGATTCAGTTTCTGAGTTGTCAGCCGAACCTAGGTATAATTTCAAAAAAACAGAGGTTCGGCTCAAAAGTTATCAGCCGAACTGTTCATCTGGTCAGCAGATCTGGGTTTTAAAAATTCAATTTTTTGGCAGATTCAATTTATAAAAGGAAATTAAACCTCGGTAGAAGTTTACCTCTGATTTGAATCACACATTTTGGTCACTTCTAATCACTAAAATCTCAAAAGTCAAAACTCAAGCTTTTTTTCTTCACTTCTTCTTCTTCCTCTCAAAAATCCCAACTCTCTCACATAAATTTGATTTTTCTAGTAATTCACCACTAATAATTTAATGTTTAATCAATCCTTAAAATTCATAATTAATCAATTCTAATCATAATCATTTACACTAATTATATAAGGGTAGTTATGCCATTATCAAAAATGGTGGATGAGGGGTGATGTTGTTTTTTATTTAGTGACCCTATTTTGGCATTATCTAATATGCCTCAAAATAGGTTTCCAAAAAGGGAAAGGAAAAGGATTAGGAAGTCATTAGCGGGCTTACCGAAATATAACCTTATTAGGCCCACGCAACATGTTCCGGTTCATAAACAAAGAACGGTTTTTTGGGGACCAGCCTTTTTTGGGGGGACCATTGTTTTATTTTGGGTAAGACATTAGAAGTAAATCTAGGTCACCCCTTATCTCAATATTTATATTAATACCAAAATTATCCTCCTGATTATTTTTGTATAATGATTAGTTAATGTGATTAATCATTAATTAAGGTTAAATTAATAGATGATTGTATTTAAAAGAAATAGAATTATTGAGTGACCAAAGTAATAAAAGAAGAAGAAGAAGAAGATGGAGAAAAAAATTATTTTGAGATGGGTAAATATGGAGAAAAAACATTCTCTTGGTACCGAAATATGCTTGTAACTTAGTGAATGTTGTTATAAATGGTCTAAAATATCGTCAAAATCAAAATTGTAACAAAAAATTTCAACCAGGTCAACAAAGTTCGGTTATATTATATGAAGAACATGTAACCGAACTTTCTGCAAATGTAGTTCGGTTAATAAATCCAAAATCACAGGCAACCGAACCAAAGCTTTAATGGAGTTTTTGTTTCAGCAAATGTAGTTCGGTTGGGACATTTTTTGCGACGTAACCGAACCCAAAGTTCGGTTGAGACATTTTTTCGCGACGTAACCGAACTTTTTGCGACATAACCGAACTCAAAGTTCGGTTGGGACTTTTTTTTGCGACGAACTCGAACTTTTTTTCGCGACGCAATTGAATTTTTTGCGACGTAACCGAACTCAAAGTTCGATTGGGATATTTTTGCGACGTAACCGAACTCGGAGTGCGGTTGGGACATTTTTGCGACAAAACCGAACTTTTTGCGATGTAACCGAACTTTTTGCGACGAAACAGAACTTTTCTCTGGAAAAAGAAAAACCTCTATTTTCTTCAACTCATTTTGGTTAGTTCGACAAAGTTTTTCACATAATTCCTAACCGAACTTCTCTCTACAACTTCCATTTTCAACTCATTTTGGTGATTACTTCTCATTTTTTTCAACCAAAAACGATATATATATAGAGAGAGAGGGGTGGTGGTGGTTGTTGGTGGTGGTAGTCGGAGATGGTAGATGATGGTCGGTAGTGGTGGCGGCGGCGATGGGAGGAGGTGGTGCTTATTTATATATATATATGTGTGTATATATATATATATATATATATATATATATATATATATATATATATATATATATATATATATATATATATATATGTGTGTGATTATTAGGTTAGTTTTAAATTAAGTTAGGTTAAGAATAGGTTAGTCATTTCCACATTTTAGGACACCCTTTATAACTATAGGGAAAGTGGCCTAGTAAGACCATGGTCACTCAAAAAACCCATGGTACCCAAAAAAAACCGTTCTAAACAAAATGTGGTTCCGTTGATAGGCATTTGAGCTGTTTAATTTCTTTGAGAAACAAAACATACAATTCAAATAGTGCGATGGTTTTAGGTTGTTTAACGTTAATGAAAACTCCTGATGCAGTCAAGCTGTTTGAAAAGATGTTAGAAGCTAAAATTCAACCAATTGAATTAATGAAGTCTGTTTATGGAATCGTTCGTTGTTATGGATATATGGTCGACCTTCTTGGTTAAGCCGGACTGTTGGATGAGGCTTATAGGTTACTGAATATTATGCCCATGAAACCTTATTTCGAGGTTGGGGAGTCTACTTCTTGGTCGTGGAATACATGACAGCGTCGAGTTTGCCAGAACTACAGCTCAAAATTTGTATTCAGAAACAAGTGGGCATTATTCTCTTTTGGTTGGGGTATCTATGCTTCTGAAAAGATATGGGATGATGCTTTGAGACTAAGAATAATGACTATGGAATTGTAGGGATTAACCAAGATTATGGTACCAGGATGCAGCTGGAGAGTAGGTTGCAATGTCGACCTTGAGATATTGTAGCTCTCGTTTGCATTTGGTTTGAACTTGATTGGGTATTCTTATATGCTAACTTATATTAGAATTTTGATGGAGGAATGGATTGATGGTGGCATCTGGAAGGGTTCAACTTGAAAGAGTTCTTGCTGCTGAGGCTGGTGAACCCGACTGTCATACATCTTTACCCATAGGTTATAGATACCCGAAAGCCTCGTGTTTTTCCTACTATATACCAATAGTCATTAACTGGTTTATCTTCATAGTGAAGGGTTCTGAGTCATTTGACCAGCTCACGTAGTTTTCGCCCTCCTGCAAAAGTAGCTTGAGGTTTGTCTTGTCAGGTATCATAGGTTGCCATTTCTATTAAACAGCATCCATTGGAGTCTGATTGTATCATCTGCATTTATCAATTCTCTTTTATTCATACTTGTTTTGGTTAAGTAACATTTTGATGTGATTTCTGGCAGATCCTAAGGGGATGGTCACATGCTTCTGAGTTTCAATCTCCTGCCAACTAGAGAGGTAAGCTTCCCATTGCCACAAACTGAAATTCTCCACATCTAGAATTTGTCATTAATAAAAAGAAGAAAAAACTACCAATGTGCGCTTGTTTCATTTAATCCTCAGATATGAAAAGGTCATGTAGTGACTATATTTTTCTATGACAGAAACTCGAACCTCTAACCTCTTTAAAGGAACCAGTTGTACACGGTAGTTGTTTGCTATTACCCGAAACTATTTTATTCTTGTAATATAGCAAGATACTTACTACGGTTCCAGACCTTTTCATCTGTTAAGGATCCAAAGAACTTTGATAGAAGCTATATGGCATAGGGTGAAAAGGGAAGGATCAAGAAAACAAGTAAACAGATTACCCATTTCTATTTTCACTCATTTAGAAAGAAAAACATCCAAATTATCTGCCCTGCCTATACTTGATTTCTTGACGTGCAGTTCTCTGTTAACTACAGATGTATGGTTATTTCTTGCTGTACTTGAGGTTTTTCTTCGGAAATTAGATTTTTTTCTATAAGTTTCATATGGGTATCTTATCTCTTTCTTTTTCTTGATAATAAGTGATTCTTTCACATGCTTTCTTTTGTTTTTCTTTCCTGTACAAATTTAGTAAAACCTTTAATCAAACTTTTCTTCAAAACCCGACCCAAATAACATAAACACCAAATTGGTATATTTGTTCTTTACTCAAAGCATCTAAAAATGTTAAGATGAAAATTTGTCAAGATTTCAAGGTTTTTGCACCTCAGCTAGAACCACTTCTGTTGTAATTAGTTTAATTTACACTGCTTGCTTATATCGTTTTCAGTGCTGACTTTCTTTGACTTTACTGCTAGAACAATTCTAGTAGTAGAAACCTTCACTGATATTATGCTTCCCCGACTAGAATCTCTAACTAATAATCAGACCAAACCTTAATAAACTTTTGCAAATCTAAGGGTTAGTTTTTGGTTCTACCAGTCAACCCAATTCAGCCGTAGTTTCAAAAAGGTCAAAGAAAATCTTCATGACAAAAATTGAGACCATTAGATCTTAACTACCGTAATTGTCTTAAAACATAATCTTCTCTACCTAAATCAAAGGTTTAGATTATTCCACACTGTCTAATAAAAATTCCTCTAAAGATTTATATAATAATTAAAAGAACCAATCAGAATCTTGGAAGATTACTTTAAAAGCAGAGAAATCAAAGGCATCACTTAAGATTTTGGCAAGCACAAATCTGACGCAACCAACAGCCTCCTCTCTCTCTAAGCAACTTCTTCACACTTTCATTTGTCTCTCTCACTGTCCCTCCAAGAATTAACTTCTATTGAACATAAAAGCCTTGTTGTTTTCTTTTTATCTCTTTGATCTCTTGTATGAAAATTTTAAACTTAAATTCCATGACAGAAAGAAAAAGTAAGCAGAGAGTTTCTTCAGCTAGACAAAAAGCTAAACTTCCAGTTCCTTCTTCTTTATCTTCTTCGTCGTCGAATTGCAGAAGAAGAAAGCCTGCAGCAACACCACGGTTATCAAAACCTCCCCCTAAACCAACTGGAATTTTACAGCGTTGCAAATCAGAACCGAATTTTTGGAATGTTGGAATTTCTTTTGGTAATGGGACTACTAGTTACCCCGAAATGCATCGGCCCCTTACGTGCACCGATGTTCTTGCGTCGCCCTTTACGTCTTCGTTGAATTCTGAGGTAATTTTGTATTACCTTGAGTGGAATTTTTTGGATTGTTGTTGTGACTTGTAGAAATTTTTGGTGTGTGTAGAAATATGAGAAGGACGCAAAGGTGATAGTCAATGTAACAGTTGAAGGTAGTCCTGGACCAGTCCGAGCTATGGTCCGATTGGGAGCTAGTGTTGAGGAAACGATTAAACTTGTTGTGGATCGATATGGCGAAGAGGGAAGGCGGCCTTACTTGGATAAGGCTACGGCAGTAGCTGATTTTGAATTACATCATTCCCACTTCAGTCTTGAAAGTAAGCTCAATTTGAATCTTCTCTCCCTCTTTCATTTTAGTGCATCTTTTTTGAAACTTCGCTAATTCTGTTATTTGGGGAACTTAGTTGAAAATTTCGGCTTAGCTCCTAGCTCTTTCTGAAGAAATTGTAAATTGGGTTGTTCAACTGGAACTCTGGATTCTTAGGATATGTAATTTAAACTCATTCAACCAAATTTGTCTACATCACTACGTGGTACATGTTAGTGATAGAACAGCGGATAATAAGGCAAGGCTCGCAACCAAGACAATGATCTGTCTGCCTGGGGCCTCTCATTAGTGTCATTCAAATCTTAGAGCTATAGCGTCTGAACATTGCATATCAGATGAGAGCACTGCAAGTGTTCTTTAGGATTCAGGGTTCGGAAACGTAATTTTGCATGTCCAAACTGTATTTTCGATATGTCTCTGAATCCTCTGCACCACCTAAAGGAAATCTGCTCTGCTTCGAGATCATTGTTGATTTCTTTTCTTTATTTTTCTCATTAAGGTATAAATAAGACGCTGAAGATAGGAGATGCTGGAACCAGAAGCTTTTATTTACGAACTAACAGCAATAGCCGTAGCAGTAGCTTTACTTACAACGATGGTGACAGATCAGCCGACCATACAAGACTCATGCTTCCGTATTCCCATTCTGCTCCGGAAGTTGTTCCTTCAAGTTCGAACAACACGATCGATGTTCCACCGCCCTTTCTTCTTTTCTCTTCTCTTGTAGCACGAACATTTAATAAGTTTGGAAGAAGGTCGATAAAGCTTTGGAAGGTCTTCCTCGGTTGTATGTATAGTCGATAACCGCCACTTCCATCGAACTCTCATTTTCTTACCTGGGATATTTTTAGTCACCCCTTATTTATGTATAATCCAAGCATGTACAGTATTAAGCAAGCCTTCACAAATTTAAGGGATAATATATTTTGTTATTATTTCAGGTTTTTGTTGTGTTGAGAGTTAACAAGACTGCGCCGGTTTCCAGTGATCTTCTGGGTTGTGACTGCACCTTTTTTCCAGCGCAACTAGGAGTCACGGAAGCTCCTGATAGAAAATAATAATTCTCGACCTACCATGGAAAATCTCGCAGCATATCTGACCGTTGGCTGTAAATGATGCGGGCATAGTTGCACTTAGCTTTCACAGGAAAATTTGTTCGTCACACGATTAAAGTTAATAAAAAAAAAATCTTTATACATCACTTTCACACGTCTGGAAAATGCAAGGCTATGTTAAATATAGGGGATGTCATGTATTCTGTGAAAGTCAAAAAGATTAGAGAAAACATAGGACGGTGAAAGTCGGCCAAGTAAAGAATGAAGACAGTCGAGCCCCTATTGAGTTTGATTCTTCATTGTTGGTTTTACAGGAGAGCAAGCATCATTGTTGGAGAATATCTCCCAATGCTCCAATTTTTAAATTTTATGACATGAAAAGAGGTCTTCCTAACTAATACTCTTATATTTTTCTTATTGTCTAATTCCTCTTAGTCTTGTAATAGTATACACTAGTCAATCACCATCTTTTTACCAACTTTGTAAAATATGAAATGCTCTATTGTTTTTTTTAGTGTTACTTAAACAAAGGGTTACACGCGTTAATTTCGTGATTTGTATTTCGAAACATCTTGCATAGTTTAATGATCCCCGGATGAAACCATGTCGGCTTGACTAACCGCGGATCTACAGTGTTGAATTATACAAGAACTGTCAGTTCCAGCAATCTAGTGGAACGGCCTACCCCTCTTAATGACTGCTAGTGAAGGTGTCAAATGAAATAGTAGCAATTATAGCGCTTATCCAATAGGGTGATGGTGATACACACTGGGAGATCCATTTAGAGGACCAGCATGGCCACCAATTTGTACTTCGGGTTTGAGGACCATAAACTGTTTCTCTTTACTAATCTTAGGAGTTTTCCAATTTTGAAAAGCTCAGTTGTGAATAAAGGAGAGAGGGATATGTTACTTCGACACAACAAAAACAGAAAAATTAGCATTGCAAATTTGGAATGTTAAAAAATGTCACGGTCATAATTTTACAAACATTGAAATTTTAAGCATTTGGAAAACGGGCTGTAAACAAAAAATTTTACATGCAGGTAGTGGGTACTTGAAAACTACCCATGCTTAAAAGATCTCAAGATCTCTTTTAAACTGGACTTCATTAAGGCGCTGGATACTCAGAACAAAAGTTCCCAAGTTATGTAAAAACAGCATTTACACAGCAAATCACGAGTCCACCATTGATGTAGTTGATTTAGCAGTTTCCTCCGGCATCTCAGTTGCAACTATGCTCACTTTTTTCACTTCTTCTCGCGTATAAAAGAAACAAAAAAACTTATTCTCTTACACTCATCAATTTGTTCTTTTCTTTTTCTCTTGAGAATAAAAGACTAGTCGAAGTGTTTATATGTCTAAATAAGGTCTTGTAGAACCTGAATTTCATGATGCTACTCACTCAACTTACATGTCTAAATAAGGTCTTTATGATTATTTTTCACACAAATTTCTTTTAAAAACTAAACGCCAGCTATCATGAACCACTTCTTTAGTTATCTGATAAATTTGTGAACTAGGAAAGCTCAACTTGAGGTGCGATGTGTTGAATGACTCATGGACCGGTATATTCTGACACTTCCGGTAAGAATACATACCAGAGAAGGATAAACACCTTCAAAATTGAAACTAATCTTTCCAATAACTACAACAACTGTAAAGCTGGCATTGTAGAAGTTTCAAAACGAGACGCTCAAGCTTTATTGGTAAAATTTAAGCAGCTATTGCAGGTCCATACATTTGCATATGGTTGGTCACAAGTGGAAACTTTTACAACAACAATCAAATACAACAAAGCCTAGATACTTACAGCAGCATCAGGTTGGCGTTCCGGCAAAGAAGCTTGAAATGCTGGTAGAACTTTACATGATTCGTATATCTTAGTCAGAGTAGGAAACTTCAACATATCAACTTTGAACCTATTCATAGCATTACCAATTTGTGGAGCTAAAAAAACATCAGCCTGCATCATAGGGAAACACCTCTTTCTTAGTCGTACAGCGCAGGTAATATTATCAGTTAAAAACTTAAGGGATTATCATTACCTTGGAGGAAAAGCATAATGCAGTAACAACAGAGAATCAATATTAATAGGGCATCCTAAATCCCCTAATTAAGAGACCATATTATGATCCTTTTGTCACAAAAATAATTAATAGAATGGGAAGTAGCACACCATATGTACTTCATCTCCAATAGCGTATTTGCCAGAGACGTCCTTCAACAACTGCTCTAGAGCTGTATATAAAGTGTAAGTTTTGAGAAGACAACTCGATTCATAATTCTAATGACAACTCTTTTACCACAACATATTCAGGTTTAAGCTCCTGACCGGCTACAACCAAATGGTAGCGGAAATGCAGAACAGGGAAAAATATATGCTAACCTATAAACCCTTTTTCTATATGTTGCTGAGCCCATGATAGTCCCTCTCCTGGACCAGCTTTTTCCTCAATGGTCAGCTGCAGATATGAGAGAAAAAGTAATGAAAGATGGAACAATTTCAACAGACTAGTTTTGTACAGTAAGTGATAAAGGACCAAATGAGCGGATATGAAGTGCTAATAGAGGCTTACCACCACTCGCATCATCTGCAGAGGTTGAATACTGGAGCTGACAATACTTACTGCCTGTAACACAAGACTCTATTTTAGCAAGTTCAAGTATGCAGTTAACATAATCAACAGATAACTAGCATATGGAAGTCAAATCAATTGTAACGGACAGAAATAACTCTGGCTATGAAATGTTCTCTAAGAGAGACTCCTAATACTCTGATACGCAGATGACTAGACTTTGCAGTCATGAGTTGCTGCAATGATAAACTACTTTCCATTTGTCATCATGCTAAGGGAAAATTCAGTCTTTCTCCAATATAATACGGGTAGAATTCTGAAATCAACTCAATATTTGGTAAAGATTGTAATCTTTGCGAGAAAACATAACTCCCGCAAAATGCAGCCCTCGTTGAGTATTTTTTACTGTCTCAAAAAGTGGTGGTAAGGGATCCTATTTTTCAGCTATCAACTAGCTAGCTGTGTACAAAAAGGAAGGAATTCTATTTAAAGCCCACTGCTCGCGTGATATGCAGAAATTCATCCAAGAATGCCTAATAATATTTTTCACCTATCCGTACGGGAAGACGCATTAGAAACTCTAAATATGCTGCATATTACAAGATTTTTTTTCTTCGGAAAACCCCCAGCTATAACAAATAGAAATATTATGCAAGTCAAGTACCGTCATCACTTGAAGTCTAGACAGTGCAAAAACAACATTCCAACCTACCTGAAAATTAATAGCCTTTCGCTTTAGATCATTTGGCAAGAGTGAAATTTGGGGATATTTTTCTTCCAAATACTGTGAGCCCATCACAACAACAACAATCTAGTAAGAAGCTTGTTCAAATATATGGGATTTGAACCCATGATCTCTTATAGTCAGACTGTAACGATAATTACTAACCATTAAGATTGCAAATGAATCTGCAATCACCAGATCGCCGTCCACCAAGACCGGAACGAAATGAAGTGGATTTAACCGATCAAAGTCTGCAAATTCAACGCAACACGTGTATGGAATATGATTAATTATTAATATTAATTGTAACTTGATTATTAATTACTTAATTGATGATGGAATTTTTTTTGACTTAACCTGGACTAAATTGCTCTCCTTTCTTAAGATCAACTGCTCTGTACTCATAAGGAAGCTCTGAGAGTAAAAATTGAAATCACCCAGTTAATACTTCTACTTCCAAATTTACATCAAATTATCAAAACCCACACCAAATTTAGTAAATTGGATCCAACCTTTTAAGTGTAGAGCGAATCTAACCCGCCATGAGCAAGAACTCCCCCAGCAGGAATACAAGATGAGTTTTTTTTCTGGTGCAGATGATGATATTTCCTGCACAAAATTGAAATAGAAATAATTAGCTCCTAAAATAGATTGAGGAGCATAAAGTAAACAATAAGAAGTCAAATTATATGACAGAACTTGGAAATTTTGGACCTGTAAATTTGGGTCCATGATGAGCTTCAATAATGGTGTTAAAAATCAAGAAACAGTGAACTTTTGACCAGTACTGTATCATTTAACTTTGAGTTAGGTGGGTGTACCAAACAACATGGACACTGATTTTTAATAAAAAAAACTAGATTACTGCTAAACAAGTGCGGGCCGACAAAAAAAATAAGAAAAAAATTGTATACTAATATTTATGCCTAAACGGTTATAGAATTGTTCATGCACGGACGCTCCGTTTTTGGGGTCGTGTCCGCGTCCGACTCGCGTCCGACGCAGGACGCGCGTTAGACGCTGACACTACGCGTGTCCGACGCATCAATATGCGCTTCTCGCACGCTTCTTATTTGGACGCACCGATGACTTGTGTTTGGAACATTTTTTTTCCATTTTCATTTAAACTTATTCCTTTATTTTTACTATTATTAACTAAATGAAGAAAGACAAACATTTAGATCAATCATTTAAGTCTTTATTAGGATTTTGTAATTGGAAATGACATCACATATATTTTTGGTTGGGCATGTGTTGTTCGAAGAATGTATTTTGATTGTGCCATGTGTTTAATAGTGATAATTGTTTGACCTTCGATGTGTATAAACATACAATTTCTCATTTTCTTTTGAAATTTATACACATGTAGCACTATTTTCTAATTTTTAGGATCGAAACACTTAACTTTGTTATATAAATACATAATTATATATATAAATAATATATAAAAAAATATGTATTTACATATCCGCGTCCTAGTTTTTTGGGAAATTTATGGTGTCCGCGTCCGCATATCGTGTCCGCATCTGTGCAACCCAGGTTCCCATCGATCACTAACGCGACTCATTTTTAAGTCCATATATATAAGTCTACTCCATGCCAAACAACTTATTAAAAAATAGCCATGGATGAAAGGGTCAGAGAAATTTGCGGTCAGCCACATCTAACAATTTGTTCTCTTTTATGGGTCGCTTTTTGAAAAATATTACACCTACTTGTTGTGTTAGGATCAATGTAGTCAATATCGGCCGTATCGGCCGATATATCGGGGATATTTCGTATATCGGCCCAAAACGATACGATAAGAAGGATATCGGGGATACGATAATCGTCCGATAATATCGGCCATATCGGTCGAATATCGGCCGTTTCGGTCAAATATCAACCGTATTGGTCGATACGAAATTTTCCTACATTTCCTGATATGAGACAATATTGATCGTTTTCTATAAAGTTTAAGGGTAATTTTGGCGAAGAAAGTCTTCCGGGTGGTAGTAGAGGTGCATGTAGCTCTCGAAGCAAGTCTACTAAAGTTACTCTTTTGTTTTTTTGATAAAATTGATGTTATCTATTATATCTTATCCGAAAATGTGTGGAGAAATGTTTAATATAAAATTATAGTCTCTAAATCTAGAATCGATATTTCAACGATAATATCCCCGATATAAAATCGTACTAGTGTATCGGTCCCGGCCGAGATGAACCGATATCCGATATTAACTACATTGGTTAGGATATGCGTCAATCGAATCGGGCGGGTCAATCGCTAACACAACTCATGGTTCTCCTCCCACGTAATGACCAGGTGAATGAATCGCCACGTTGCGATAGAGGGAAGTAAAGGGACACGTGGTTAATAAACAACGCACCTTTTTTTCTTTTGACTTTTCTTCCTCCAGTCCACCTTCTCTTAACTCGACCAACTCCTACAGTCCTGCTCTCACAGTCTCGCTCTTCTTTCTTTTGCCGATAATGGTTTGAATCACTAGGAAAGAGAGAGTAAGTTTGGGAACCATCGTTGAAGGGTAAAGAGAAACCGTTCAATGGATTTTTTGAAATTAAGAAACCAGATTGAAAGTGTGGATCGAGTATG
Organism: Papaver somniferum; assembly: GCF_003573695.1. Classification (NCBI taxonomy): domain Eukaryota; kingdom Viridiplantae; phylum Streptophyta; class Magnoliopsida; order Ranunculales; family Papaveraceae; genus Papaver; species Papaver somniferum. The sequence goes on along the minus strand of NC_039361.1, from coordinate 36,202,413 downwards.
GGTCGGGCATCCGTTATACCCGCCAAACTTCACCCGTAACCCGTCGTCTTCTTCCTTCATGTGTTTTGTGATTGTTCATTACTCTGTTCTTTTTTTGCAGGGTGTAAATACGTGATTTTCACCGGAAGCCGAAGACAACAATGAGGGCTCCGGATACGAGTCGAAGCCGTCATTCGTAGAGGCGGCAGTGGCGGAGCCAGATAACGAAGTAGAGGGGCTAAAAAAATAAAAATAAAAAGAAGGGCACTTTGGTGGACTAAACCTAAAATAATAGGAGGCTAAATACAAATTATAACATAAATGTAAGGGTGTTTCAAGGGTTATTATGATTTTAGGGGCCGGGGCTTGCCCGTTGCGGATTCCACAGATTCGGGTTAATACGGGTTGAAACCCGCGGGTTGAAATTCTTCACGGGTTGTCATTTCTTCAACCCGTGCCCGTAACGGGTTGAACCCGCGGGTTCACGGGTTAGCCCGCCCGTTTCAGAAATAAGTTAAGATTCTCATTAAATAAGGCTAGGTACAATTTTATACAAGTAAACTAGTAAGGATATAATCTCTGATTTCAACTGCAGGATCTCATTCTCTAACTCTACTCTAACAACAGATTCTTTAACTTTTGCTTGTCTCTCTGACTCTACTCGTCCTCTCTCTTCCTCTAATGCTGTCAAAAGAAAACCACCACATTAAAATGTTATACACCAAAACAAAAAGTTGCATAAACTAAATCCAAAACAATTAGGTTATTCGAAGACATTTCAAAAGCAAATGCATTCCCCATGATTCACAGAACAAGTCTGCAACAACTAAGAATGGTTGGTTAGATACTCAAACCCATACTACCGTTTATAGTTGCTTTCTTGTCTGATTACTAAAGAGATGTATCCAACTAATAAGGCCCAAATTGACAATTGCCATCCTAACCAATAATATCCTTGTACCCCCTGACAAGTTTGGTTACTATAGCACCAATGAAATTAATCCTAACAAGTGATGAAGTCTAAATTAATCCTAACAAGTAATGAAGTCTAAGGTTTAAGCGTTATGTTGATTTTAGAAATGTAACGCCATTCCTTTCATGGCTAATGACCACACAAGTAAATCAATCGACCAAATTTAATTCAAACTATCATTAATTTATAATGTATGGTGTTTTCTTTCCAAAACTTAATAAGCTAAGGTTGGATTCTCACTTCACCCATTTATCAAACAGATTGTAGGCATAAGCTAATATTAAGTGCATACATGAATTGACTGGTATTACTATTCAAGAATTTTATCCAAAATCAAATGAATTTATGTTCAGGTCACCCATCAATTATATTTCCAATAATTCATAAAGGAAATTGTGAAATTCAAAATGACAATAATTCATTTAGCTAAATTTATGAACCTTAACAACAATTTCCCATATGCTTCGTTTTTCAAAGACCATCCTTTTCTTTTCACAAGACTGAACACCATGAACACTAATTAAGAGCAGTGCAATTGAAATCTAAATTAGAGTGTGGTGATTGTAATATACATACCGAGCTTTCTTCAGAATCGCCATCAACATAACCAGAAGCAACAAAGATTCATTAGCATAGGATCAAAACCACCAGTATCATGACCAGGTTTGTACATGCAAAATAGAATTGATAAACCCCCATTATTCTTAATTAAACCAAGACCCAAAATCACTTTAACCCTCTTCAAGAATCTTCTCAACTAATAGTAGCAACCATTTTCTTTTAAGAATTGGGGGAAATGACTGTTATCTAGGTATCTGCGAACAAATTTGATCCCTACACCAACAAATTGTTCCAATTTTGAAATCAATCAAACAAAGAATTAAAATCAGATTCAACTGCTAATCTTTAGAGACAGTAACATTCTCAGCCTGAATCTTATTGATATGAGCATTAAGAAGCTTCACGGCTTCTCGAAGAGCATTCCTTTTCGCTACCACCTCCGTGTATTGAAATTTCCACTGATTCACACACACACACACACAAAAAAGTTAGTTGAGATTCCATCAAATCGAAAATAGATACACAGCAGGAAAGCCAAAAAGGATGAGTTGAAAAACCATACCACAGAACAACAAGGATTTACTACTGGTTCTTCCGCCATTGCTAACAAAAGAAACAAGAAACGATTAGGGTTTCGCTAAGATTTCTAGGGTTCAAAGTAGAATAAAGAGTATTTAGGGGAGAGATGTGTACGAGTTAGAGAAGGTTAAGGTAGTCCTCTTGTAGAAGATGAATCCGCCATTAATTAACGAAATCCGAAGCTCTTTCTTTTTATTTTCCAGAGAGAAAGCGAAATTAAAACCCCTTTTAAGAAAAACCATGTAATTTCGAAGTGGTCTCTATAAGGCGGTATAAGAGGAAAGTAGGTGATGGAACTTCCCAAATAGGTTACGGGTTTACGGGTTGTACCCGCGGGTTCACAGGACGGGACGGGTTAACCCGTTTACTCACAAGCCGACATTTCTCCAACCCGAACCCGGCTTGTTTTGAAACAAGCCGAGCCGGGTACGGGTTTTCACGGGCCGGGAACGGGTTAACCCGCCGGTTTTGGCTTGTTTACCAGCTCTAGCCAGGGTTAGTCAACCCTTGGCTCCGCCACTGAGAGCCGGGGTCGCCACGGACGGGTTTGTAACACAAGCAAGCTGCCCCAAGAGCAGGTTGCCTCGAGAATAATGACCATGGGGTGCCTAAATAATCATAACTGTAATAGTACATGTGTACGACTGAGAATAGAAGACTTACTAGAAAAGGTATTAGGGTACACGTGTACGGTACAGACATGTAAGGATTTTCCTATAAAAGGAGAGAATCCTCCCAAAGAAATACAAGTTTCTCCATATAATTGTATTGTGTATTGGGATTAGTCTCCATTACCCTATAATAATATTTGGGTGTTTACACAGGAAAAATTGATTTTCTAAGTCTTAAATTTGTTAGGATTAACTCAAATGAAGGTTCGTAATTTAGATGGAGACCTTTTTATGTTGTATTTGCATTAAATTGATATGTATTTTCTATTATTATCCTTCAAATGGATTTTCAACATTAAGAATTTGTTTCTTATTTTATATTCAGTGAATATGATAAACAAATTGACCAAATCTGATCAATTTAATGGTGTTTTTGATTAACTTGAAACTGGAAATTTGTTTCTTAAATAGTATTCGAAGGAAATTTCTTTTCAATCGGTTTAATTATCTCAAGTTTAAACTCAATTTCATGAGATTGTAAAAACAGAAAAGTTAATTTTGAATTTCTTGGACATTCCTTGTGACGGACAAGGAAGCATTTTCTCATCGTATAGAAGGCCTCCTTTCAGTCGGCCAATAAAAAAACATAACACGACACAGATACAAAAAACAATTCTCAATAACCAAACGTCATCAGTTAGCACAAGATAATATCCTTTTTTTTTCCTGTTTTTCTGTTTTTTTAAAAAAAAAAAAAAAAAACAAGGCTTTATTAATCATCATCAACAGAAAGAAGTTTACAAGCATTAGATGGAAGTCTGGCAACGAGCTGGGCTCCAATCCCCTTTTGGATAACAACACCTATCCTATGAAAAAGGAAATCTCCAACACTAACATTCTCATCATGGCTAAACATATAATTTCGTAGCCTTTTCAGGAACTCAACAATATCATTCCCTATTCCGCCCAAAGTAGTAAAGGTAAGAACACCAAATCCCAGTCTTTGACCTGTGCATTTCTCAAGGTACTTGGCCCTTTTTTAAAAAAACGCAGTATCAATTGCACGACCAAGAACAAAATTACACTCCCAGTCGCCTGTGAAGGGGGAGACACCAGTAACGTCCAAGCACATATCATGACCATTATCCCACCCATACACAAGGATATCCGCAGGTCATAAGGCCGCTCCATTGTCTGCACGTATCCCCAAATCCACTTCCTTTCTATCTGAAACACCCGCCCGATAACAAATGTCTGCGAAGGTATCACGGACCAGATCATGCTTATATTTGAGACCAAATCCTTTATTGCAGTGCAAGGCGTGATCCCTAAAGATATCCATGCCTTAGCCACAACTAGAACACAAATCTTCATCCTCAAATAGGGGGATCCCAAGTCTATAACACACAACGGCACGAAACTGTCTGGCTCAAATTGTTTGATTAAGTTCATCAATAGAAATCGCCAACAAGTAATTCTAAGCATGTTTGACTTTATTGCTCTGCCAAGGAGAAGAGTCACGCGCAGTCATAACAAACTGGGAGGGTATATTCTTCTTCACCACATCAAAATATTTAATTGCCAAGGAGCTCATAGGGTGGGGGTCAATATCATGCGCAAAGAAGAATCATTAATACCACATACCTGTTTGTAGAGGACTAGGGCGTGTTCAAGACTGGGGTAGGACCGGACACATCCACTTGTCTCAAAATGTTACCCTGCTGAGAACTAGTCTGAAAGCAAGAAGCCAAATAGCAGTACTGCATCGTGTCTTCCATAGTGTACACACCCATACCTCCATCTTTGAGGGGGAGCGTAGCTAACCTCTGTTGTAAAAGACCAAAACCGGTCCCATCCCCAGTAACCAACAGTCTAAAGAACTACTTAAGGTGATTGTCAAAAGCCACCTGGGCTTCATCTAAATACTCAGGCTTGGTAGTTCGCATAGTAAAGTATAGCTGAGAGACACTATAACAGTTCCTCAGCAAAAGCAACTCCCCCTGGGATCATTCAGTGTAAAGCATCCATCAAGGCAATAGTCTTATTTGCTCTCTTAAACACCATATCTCTATAAAACTGAGGATCCAAGCTAACAGGTCCACCCAGTAACTTAACACCAATAGAGGGCCGACGTATTTCAGAAGAAAACACCCCCTCAACTAAACCTCTGCTATCAACGGAAGGCCAAAAGAGCTCGGTTTTAGATACGTTGATGTGTAAGCCCAAAGAAGCACCCTCCTTCTGGATAATGTCCAAAGCTCTGGAAACCATCAGTCTATCTCCAACTATGGTCCCATCATCTAAATACCAAGCCTAAAGATCCAAAGAACAACTTTCTGCAATTTTGCGGATAAAGGGGTGTAAAGTCAAGGAAAATAACGTGGGACCAAGCAGGTCACCTTGTTGTACACCCTGTGCTGACAAAAGCTTCTTATCCATATAATAAAGTCTAGCAGGGGTTGCGTAGCAGAACTCTACCCAACATGAGATCGAAGAACAATGCTGTCTAACCTCATTAATCATAGCATAACGATTCACCAGATTAAAAGCATTAAAGAAATCCACCAGAAGCATAGATGTAGATGCACTCTTCACTTCCAGGAGCCTGTTAACAGCGTGAAGAATGGCCTCACCTCCACAGGGCACCCCCATACCAAACTGATAATCACTAAGGTAGCCCTCCAATTATTTACCAACGTGAGAAGCAACAATTTTGGAAACCAGACGGCTCCAAATAGTACCAATAGCAATCGGACGAATTCCCCCATATGGCTTGAGCAAAGTCGTAAGGGGTGCAGACGCTATGAACTCTCCCAAAGCCGAAGGGCATCCACCAACAAGCCAAATGTTCACAAGATCAGTAATACAAGTGACAAGCTCGTCCGACACAGCAGCAACAGACCCGCTCAAAGCATCGACCAAATGTTGGGCCCGAAGGCTATCTCTCCCACACGAGGTCCCTTTGTGGAAGCTTCTCATCTTGTTCAGAACCAAGTCTTTAGAAGCAACGAATGATGCTTGCATAATTCGCGTAGAAGGTATCAAAGGGGGGGGGCTCATATGGATGTTTAGCTTGCATCTCTTCCAAAGTACCTTCACTGGGAGGCGCTATACCATTGGAAGTCAAGGTCCGAATTGCGGCCGTATATAATCCATAGCTCAATTTCTTACGGCACATCCTAATGTTGGACTTTTCTTGTTCTTCCGCTGACTTCCCATGGATTTCTTTCTTTTTACCCTTGCGTCGCAGTTCTTGTAGAGCCATTGTTTCCTCTATGGCACGGTGGGTCAAGGCAGCACAACCATCAGTCTCAGACCATTCTTTCAGAGCCAAAAGAATCGCAGCAGTCTCAGACCATTTTTTTTTTCTTCTTCTGTGTTGCCCATAACAAATATTGAGATTTGAAAATTTGAAATTGGCCTTGTTTTGGTTTGAAATATGGAAAAACTATATTTATGACCTGTCATTACATTAGAATTTGGAAGGTAAAGTGAGTTTTTGGTATATACTCATGTCCATTAATAGGAAGCAATATCAAGTCTATATAAATAGTAGAGAGTTTTAGCACTGAGCCATTGAATATAAAAATGGCTTTTTGGGGTAAGATTTTATTCAGTTTTTCACATCTTTTTCCGTTTTTGTATGAAGTTGAATTAATCGAATTGATGTTTTTCCATGCTAACTTCTCATGACCAGGTATTGAGTTAAATGAAAGTAGATGCACTGTCACTCACAAGTTTATCAGCGAAAAAGGAAGATTACGCGCTACACAGGTTTATATTCTAATATCAAGACAGATGTTCACAATATATATATATGGGTTTTGTTATCTTGTGTATCCATGCACAAGATAAGAGTCAATCATTAGCATTGAAAATGATAGAAAACAATAAAAAATATGAGAGATAATGTTTTCTTGCATTGAAGAAGGGTAAATGTTCATGGTTTTTTTTATTATTTTCTCTATACAAATGCAAATTATTCTCTATACAAATGTAAGTTAAGTAACCATGTCATTAGTTGTGTGTTGGCATGTTCAACATCGTGTTTGTGGCACTAATTGGGGTGTATGGGAAAAAAGTTTGATACCCGTTCATATTTTAAAATCCAGGGTTAAAAACCCATGGGATTGCAAGGATGGGTACATGGATTGGTTTTCGAAAGTGTCTCACACCCGAGTTTTTAACCTTTTTCTAGGATTCCTTCCAAAGCTTTTATCCAAGGAGAACAATCCCAAGCTGCACTTATAGTAAGTTATATTGAAATGTTTTACTTATATGCTTTTATCCAAGGAGAAAAAAGTCATATTTTATTAGGTAAGCTTCCCCTACTTATTTTGATTTTCTTTCTGTGCAGAAACGGAACATGGGAATTATTTTGAATTTTGTAGAGTGCTCTGGAGCTGAAGATGAGCCAATAAGCCCTTCAAAAAAAGATTGTTTAATCTCGATGCTCAAAAATTATGAAAACCCTCAAAGCTCACATCTTTTTTCTGATTTGGAAGATGATATCCTTGTCATTAATTTGTTGAAGAATCAAGACAAAAACAAGAAGAAACGCAAGAAGTAACTCGTTTAGTTATTTTTATGTTTTTTCATTAAGAATCTTCATTGTTTAGTTATTTTTATGTTTTTTCATTAAGAATCTTCATTGTTAAGAATCCTAGGAAAATTCTCATTTAGATTACATTAAGAATCTTCATTTTTCACTTTTAATGTTAACCAAATTTGCATTTGAATTCTCGTCCACCATAGTGTCCGTGAGTTGTCAAGTCAGGGATTTTTTTTTTCACGGTGGGTCTGGTATATGAAGATTCAATGAATTCTCGTCCACCAGAGTGTCCGTGAATTTTCTAAGTCAGGGAGTTATTTTTTTCACGGTGGGTCTGGTGTATGGGAATTCAGTGAATTCTCGTCCACTAGAGTGTCCGTGATTTTCTAAGTCAGGGAGTTTTTTTTCACGGTGGGTCTGGTATATGGGAATTCAGTGAATTCTCGTCCACTAGAGTGTCCGTGAATTTTCTAGGTCAGGGAGTTTTTTTCACGGTGGGTCTGGTATATGGGAATTTAGTGAGTTCTCGTCCACTAGAGTGTCCGTGAATTTTCTAGGTCAGGGAGTTTTTTTTCACGGTGGATCTGGTATATGGGACTTCAGTGAATTCTCGTCCACTAGAGTATCCGTGAATTTTCTAAGTCTGGGAGTTTTTTTTCACGGTGGGTCTGGTATATGGAAATTCAGTGAATTGTCGGCCATTTGAGTGTCCGTGAATTTTCCAAGTCAATGAAAAGAAAAGTATTAAAACGAGATTAAAGTTAAAACATGTAATACAAAAAAGATCTAACTTAAATAACTTTATAATACCGAAAAAAAACTATAACTTTTAAAGTTTCTCAACAAAAAAGTTTAATACTTGAATTATAATAGAACTCTAATCAGAAAGACAGAAAGTTATGCTAAGGTTTATGGTTTCAATAGGGCCATCTTGGAATTGTGATGGGACAAGTTCATTCCATCCTTGATGCATTCTTTCATAATGAGGAGTCCACAAAAGTGCCTCTTCTCTGCATATGTTTTCCCATCCGGGATACACCGGTGGAATGGGAGCTCCTGGTTTGAGGATTGCCTTCACAAAATGTCGATTATCGATATTGAAAATTGATACATTCTTGACATCTCTAGGGGGAGGTAGTCAAGGGTAAGAAGCAGTTGTTCCCTTTGTCAGAAATGACTGTAAAGATACAGTTGAATGCCGAAGAAAAAATATATCCCATCTCAGGCAAGGTCATCCAGTAATCTTTTGTCGCAATACTGTAAGTGTATTTAAGAGCTTTAGTTACTTTTCTATAACTTTCCTCTCCACCCATTTGTGGGACATGCAAGTCGCGATTCTTCTCTAGTTCATTCAGCATGCATCTCTTGACAGTTCTCTAACCATCTACCGGACATAATCCATACATTTAGGCACAAGCACGGAATCCATAATGACCATCCGGAGCAACATTTTCCAATCTTTCAACTATATAAAGAGATATATTTTGATCCATTTTTTCCAGATCTGACATAAGGAGATCCAAGTATTCCTCTTCATCATTTTTATATACCCGAGTAGGTTTCCCAAATATATCAATAGTTTTAGCCTTCTTGGTATATTTTCGAAGCTTTTTTAATAAAGGAGCCTTGATGCAGTTGCGAGGTCTTTTTGACGAAGGTACATTGCTTGCTTGAGAAGATAACATATTTTACTTGTCGGTCGAATTCTTTCTTTTTCTTGTAGAAACATTGTTCGACTTTTTAGATTTTGAACCAAGAATTCTCTCCCAATAGGACGGATCTCTCGTACATGATTTGTTCTTTGATTTTTGAGTCTTGGTCATGGAGGCACTTTCACAAGGACGACCCTTTACTGCAAAACGCCCTTTGGGTTCTTGCATTAGTGTTGATCTTGGGTCTGCTATCTCATGTAAATTATTTAACATTTCTTGACGCTGCTCTTGTGTAGATCCTTTATACCTACTTTTGATTTTTTCAACAATTGATTCCCAATCTACATCTCCCACCACCTTCTTATGCACCGGTACTAATGAGAGTTTTTTACAATGTTCATCAATAGAATCGATCTGAAGTGTTTGACCCATGCGATAACATTTAGATATCTCACAAGCACAGGGAAACCCATGGGTTTTGCGAATTAAATGTTGACAACGTCCCGGGTCTCTCTTGCTCAAACTCTTGATTTCCCTTGAAATAAAGTCCAACGCAGTTCTGGAAACATGATACACCAAATGCTTGATGTATGGACTACGGCGATTTTCATGTAAGCCTATGTTTTTACTTTTTTCAAATGATGCACGGATTTTGATCCCTCTGGTTAACCAAGCATTGTTCATATCCTGCCAACATTTTAAAAAATTGCCTGTAGAACATTTAAGAAATCTTTTGAGAATAGCATGCTCACCTTCAACACGATTTGTCATTCTATTACCGAAGTGTTTGATCTGATTAGTCCATGCACATACAAATTTCTCTTTACGAGCTAACCATTGTGTCTTAACATAAGAAATCCACTATGTGTACTTCTTTCCCCATGATCTTTCCACACAATCGAGGTTGATTTTATACATGGCGTATGATTCAGACATCCAAAGAGCATCCCAGTCTCCTTTTATCTTCTCAAGGTCTTCTGGAGTATCCTTGTTCATACATGTTTTCAAATTGGCACATACATTTCTCTTGATGTGGAATGCACATAAAAGATTTGTTGCTTCAGGAAATACTTCAGCGAGACCCTTTTGAAGTTGTTGGTCATCATCACTGATAAATAAAGACGGAAGATAATTAGGGGAATACAAATCTTTTAGCTTTCTCAACGCCCAAACATAGTCTTCAGTCTTCTCTCCAGGCATGAAACAATATGCTATAGTAAAAGTATGATTTATAAATGTGACCCCGACAAAATGTAGCAACGGCATACTCCATTTATTTGTTTTGTAAGTACAGTCAAGGATGACCAAACTAGGGAAACATTGGGCAAGTATTGAACCCTCGGGGTGAGAAAAAAACAATTGAACCGCAACATATGTTCCACCTTCTCTCTTGTTCCATGTTACATAGCGGTGCTCGTTGCATAACTCCAAAAGCTTTTGCATTCTTGTTCTTCCGGCTAATTGTTTAAGTCGGAATTTCACCATACAATTGTAGATAGTTGTCGCTGTCGAACAATTATCAGAATTTAGTTTCTTTAAGTGAGTTAATATTTGTGCGGGGGTACTTCCACTTAGTGACAATGCAATACAAAGATCCGTCTCTTTTGGTGTAAACCTCCCGGGTAAGGATGACCAGTAAGGTTGTCATATACCAGATGATTATGTGTTCCATTTTTCACACGCACAATCCATTTAACTCCGTCCACACAAGTACCTCTCAATTCAAAAGGACATCCACATTTTTTTGATCCCGCAACTCTTCTTTCTCTTTTCTTGTGTTGATCGATCACTTTGGAATTGTTTTGTATTTTCTCCACATGCAACCCGAACCTTTCGTATGCGAAAATGGTGAAAGACCCTTTGCCGTTCGGTTTTTGCTGTGATTTTCTAATAATCACAACTGTATGATTTTTCTTTCCGACTGATTGGCACCAACTAATCATGTCTTGACGACTTTCAAATAACTATAATAAATGGCCAATAAATGTTTAAAATTAATTATACTAACTATCAAATAACTACACTTTTAACATAAAAGAATAAAAGAATATGCAAAATTCCATACATGATCGGTTGCAAAAGCATTCGTTAAATCGACAAAATCTGTGTCAAGAGGTCGGTTTGATGTTGGTTCCGATCTTATTAATTGTTGTTCATGATTTGGTACATTATTTTCATTCCGTATAGTATATGCATGATTTAATTACGTAAATCAAGATATAATCATAAAAAATAGTACAATCAATAATTACAAATACAACATGTAATTAAATAATAAGATAAAAGATATTTAGTATTACCTCATTATAAGAAATCAAGGTATTAGTAGAATTGTTGGTACCACCATGATCTTCCTGTATGTTTTCAATTGATTTTTCTAGGGTTTCATATGGTGTCACTACTGGGTTGCACAGACGCGGACACGACACGACGTGGACGCGGACGCGGACACTACAAAATTCTCAAAAAACTGGAACGCGGACATGTATATAGATATTTTATTTATATTTTATATATATATATAAGCATGTATTTATACAGCGAAGTCAAGTATTTCGATCCTAAAAATTAGAAAATGATGCTATATGTGTATAAATTTCAAAAGAAAAGAAGATATCGTTTGTTTATACACGTCGATGGTTAAACAATCAGTCACTATTAAACACATGGCACAATCAAAGTGCATTCTTAGAACAACACATGCCCAACTAAGGGTATACCTGATGTCATTTCCAATTACAAAACCCTAATAAAGACCTAAATTATTGATCTAAATATTTGTCTTTCTTCATTTGGTTAAAAATAGTAAAAATAAAGGAAGAAGTTTAAATGAAAATGAAAAAAAAATGCGTTGGACACGCATCATCGGTGCGTCCAAACCAGACGCGCGCAGGACGCGCAAATTTGTGCGTCGGACACGCGTCGTGTGATGAGTGCTAAAAAGTGCATATTTGTATATATTTTTCTTGGCAATTAACTCATCTTTTGTGTTCTAATTCTCCATTTTAACCCATATTCTGTATTTTCATTGTTTTCAAGAATAAATACTTTTCTTAATTAATTTTGCATTTTTAGGTACTAAATAAAGCCTGGTTAACTCACGGAGTGAAAAGAGCAAAGAAACGACAAAGACTCCCGCAGAAAGGCAGCGAAGAATGATGTTTGCAAGAGCCGGACCAACTAGAAGTGGGCTTGGAAGGAAGAATTTGTTCTTAAAGAAGAAGCGGGCTCAGAATTGTCTAAGCCCAAACTCTAACCTAAGTCCAAGACCAAGCCCAAAGCCTGCCTAAGCTCGTAGCCGTCAGATTGGATCCACAGATGCATCCAACGGTCGCTTCATCACAGTGCATCAAACTCTGAAGCTCCTGTCAAACATCATAGCACCTAACTCTCATCTGGAACGTCAGAATTGTTGTATCTAGAATCCAACGGTCGCTCAAGATCTGCCTCCGTCTCGCCGTTAGATCGATCCATCATCTTCGCATCCAACGTCTCATCCTTGCTGCGCATCAACATTTGCTACACCCGCTCAACACCCGAGTACCAAATACCCTATACCCAAAACAAACGCACCCCAATCCATTTTCCATCGACTTCTTCTCTTTCTCCCTCACCCTCTGCAACATCACCATACCCTGCCGCACCACCATCATCACCACCACCTTCCTCAACTGCCACAACCACCACCAAAAGCCATCATGGCTATTACCTAACGAAACCCTATCTATTTCCCCCTTCTTTCTAGCCAGCTATCATACCAATTTCTCTCATAGGGTTTCAGAGATAGGAAAGAAGAGAAATTGGTAAAATAGCTCGAGCTAGAGGAGCAGTTGGAACAACAGGAGACGCAGGAGAGGAAATTGAAGTATGGGTCGACACTTTGGAGCAGTTATCAGAGATTAGGTGAGTCGATTTTGATTTCTATTTCACAACAGAAAACCCTAATTTTACAAATTGAAGATTTTTGGGAATTGTTGATTGTAACTAGAAATAGCAGAGTGGGTGAAGATAATTGAGTAAAATCAGAGCTGTTAGGTGAGTCAATTTTGGATATTTGGTAAACCCTAATTTCACTGATTTGGGGGATTTTTGGGATTTTGCTTATATGTATAAATAGGTGTTAAGGGTTGTGAATTTGGGCATGCCTGGACTAGCCAGTGCTTCACCCAAGAGGACTGGAATAGCCAGTGCCTCAAGGGTTAGTTTTTATTTTAAATGATGTTGTGCATTTCAATTGTTTTTATCCTATCCATGCTTTGATCTTGTTGTGCTTGAATTGTCTAGGATTGAATATCCTTTTAGGTTGTTAAAACACTAAGGAAGCTTCTCTGCGGGTAGTTGCAGTGTGAGAGCCCCAACTATCACAAGGTTTAGAATTCATCTTAGTGCCTTTAGCCTCCTTTCTAGACCAACCCTTAGATGAACAGCCGGCTTTGAACCGCAACTGTCATCTAGTTATTCAGAAAGCCTAGAAGCTGACTGATAACTAACAAGGGACAAGAACATAGCTGGAGGACCTGCCTTTGTTTCTTTATCACTGCCCTTGGCTCACAGCCTTGGTTTGTTTGTCTTTGTTTCACTGTTCTTATTCACTGCCACTGATTTTTCTTGTTAACTGTCACTTGCTTCATTACTTCAATTCACACCCAAGTCTCTGTGGTTCGACCCTGCCTTGCACACTCACTACAACAGACCCTCTGCACTTGCAGGTATCATTTCTGTGACTCTTTTAGAGAGCCACCATCGTGTCAGCGTCCCACGCACGTCTCGTGTCCGACGCGAGTCGGACGCGGACACGGCTCAAGAAATGGAGCGTCCGTGCAACCCAGGGTGTCAGAGAACTTGATGAATTTTCTTCCATTATAATAACAAATATTGAATAATAATTTTATGAACTTTGTATCTAACAACAACTAGGGTTCTAAGGTTAATTCTTTTTCTCATGTATTAAACTCTAATACGAAAGAAGAAGAAAAACCGAAAAGAAAAGAAAACCCTAAAACGTTTTTTTATAGATTTTTCTTAATGATTCCCTGACTCACTAACTCACTCTCACACTTATTCACTGATTTGCTAGCCTAGTTTGTGGGCTAGATAATAAAAAAAAAGGGTCAAACTTCAAATTTTAGTAAAAAGATATTGACCAAAATCAAATGGACTATGGTTAGTAAAAACGTGGGCTATATTTAAGAGAAGCCTTACATTTTCCGGATGAGCTGTTTTAGTGTGCGCTCATTGTCTTGCCCCTATTCCTGTTGTAGTACTTAAGAATGATGGAAATATTATAAGTGACTTTCATCTAGAGCTCTCCCACGAGGAATGCAACACAATAATTTTGTGCAAATGCTGAAAGAATTCGCTTTTAATTAGCTCCCCATGAAAGCAAATGATGGGTTAATTAATCTGAATTTCCCGGTGACTAAGACTTGGAGATCTCTGACACGTAAGCTTAGGTTTGGTAGATGCTCAAATGAAGGGTTTGAAACTTGGTTGACACCTCATATCGTCATATGCTCATATATGGGCAATAGCCAACGGGAACGCAGTCTCTTTCAGTCTCTTCCTGGTGGGTGGTTGTTACTCGTGTTATACGCCCATGCAGTCATGAAGACCATGACTCAATAAACTAGGATTATGGGCTAGATCCATAGACGCGGGCCCATCTTGCTATTAGGTTACTAGGAATTACTAGTTAGTCCAAAAAATTCAAGACCGATTACTGTGTAGTCCACCACGAGAACAAAACTATTCGCTGGTCCAAAAACATATTTTTGGACCAGAAAACTTATCTTCTAGTCCTATTCACGTGTGAGTGATATAAATTGCATTTTTCAAAAGCCAAAACTACCCTTCCGTAGAATAAGATGCATAACCAAATTCTATTTTACTTTCTCTGTAGCTCTTGAAGAAACCTCCGGGTATGAAATGAGGAAAATTTCTCACTGGAAAAATCATAAAATCTCATCAACAACAGTGAAAAAGCTAAGCCCTCCACTAATCTCTCAAATTTTGATTTCAGGTATATTGTTGTTTCAAAATGAATTGTTCTAGAAATTTCATTTTAGGATTTATAAAAAAATCAAAATTGATTTTTTTTGTTGGTTCATTTATCTGATTTGAAATTAGAGCGGAGATTTGTTATAAACGTTCTCATAGATTTTGTGTAAATTTTTTAATTTTTTAGTTAGTTCATCAAATTTGTCTTCTTCCAGTAATACTATATCATTTGAACAGATCCAACAAGATCCGCGAAGACATATTATTGATGGAAAACATGGTAATGTTACTTTCGATGAATTCCCTTATTATCTCAGGTAATAATCTTTTCATTTCCTCTGTTTTGATCACCTTCTTCTTCCATTTTCAAAATTTTTTGTTCAAAATTTTCATTTACAGTTAAATTTCAGACTCTTATGCTCAATTGGATTTCGATGGGGTTTTTTTACTTCGTAATTAATGACATGCAAACATATGAATCCTATTTATGATCATTATTTGCTAGTTTGATGCATTTACGACTTTGAGAATAACACAATGATATGTATAATGGTTGTTGTTTTTTTCTCAGTGCAATTGTCCGAGTTTGTCCATTTTGGTTTTTGTAGCCATTCATTTAAAATATGTTTATCTTGTCCAAGTTAGTGGATGTGAAGAATTTTTTTTAAATTATTTTGTTATGCTTGGATTTATTAATTTGAGGATCTCTGTGCATTTTCATGTGTATATTTTTATATTTTGCTTGTAGTGGATTTTGGTTCCGAAAGAGTTGCTTTTAGCAGTTCTTATATGAATATGTAAAAAAAAAAACTAATTGAGATTTTCTCCTTCAGATGCAGACATGTGCATTCGTATGTATGATCAAATGATACATATGTGTATGTACTGAATATAATATTCTCACTTGGAAAGTTTGTCAGTCATTTCAACCTCTAAACTAGATATCTACTAGGTTTTTACTATTGTGTTTTGTCAATTCAGTAGATATTTTTGTTTTCCCCAGTACATGTATATATGTAATGTAATATTTACTAGTTTTTACTAAGTACATACCGATATCTACTAGGTGTTTACTCAGAACATATCAATATCTACTAGGCTTTCGTTTCTTATTTTCTTCGGTACATATTCATACGTACTGCAATTTTTTGTTTTAATTTTGAAAATTTTGGGTTTTTGTTGAAAAATTGTTTACAGACATGAATTTATGCTTATATCTTACATCAGCTATGAACCTTTAAGGAAATGAAACTAATGATTTTGTATTATTGTTATTAGGAAGATGGGGGTTATATTTACCTTGATGTATAATAGGAAGTCGTATCATTGAGGTTATGTTTACCTGAAATTGAGTTTCATAGGATTTTCATTAGTAGGAATGTGGGGGTTTAACTGGTGAGTGGGTAGAAGCAATATACATGTTCAATGGAAGAATTTTTTGATGATTGGGCAGGTGGTAGTAAAGCCGAACTTAGAAACAACTGGTGCACAAAAGCTTGTTGTCTTTAGTACATGTATATATGTACTTTGATATTCATTTGAATTAGTGGTAGAGTGATTATTCTCAAAAATAATAAGGTTGTAGGTTATTGAACTGAAACCAATTGTTAAAGAGATTTAACTGATATACCATATTTTTAGTAGCCTTCCTGAGTTTTCAGCGTTGTAAAATTATTCTGCTATATCATATGAGATTCATCAGCTTAAAGAAGTTTGCAAATTTTTGCTTATAATGTGGTACAAATTTGGGTCTAACGCATTTTGTAATTGCAGAAAAAAAAAGAACCAATAGAAGAAAAATAAGCTAAAGGGTGGTGTTGTAGACTCTAACAGATATATATCAATATGTACCATGTTTTACCCGTACATATCGATATGTACCGGTGCCAATGCTAAGCTGTGACTCTTTGTGTCCTATAAATTTGTGTTGTCTGATATGTTATAAGTATCCATTTTTGCTAAAATAATGCATGCTCTCTCAATAGAATGATGTGATACCATGTACATCCTTCCAAGTGCTATTGTGAGTATTTAGACCATTAACCTCTCAAACTCTAAGGGTATTCTAGCTTAAACCCTTGCACACTGCTTGACAATTTTGATTCCAGAACTAAATATAGTTTCATTTTACCCTTTATTTTTGGTCACACTTTGGAAACTATCTTTGGTTCTATGCATCATGTTTGTCTTGAATTTGATTTTTCATATAATTACTATGTATCTATAAGTAACACTAAACTGATTATGTTTTTACTAATATGCAGTTGTTATCTAGTTTGTTTTACTCAGTATATTTCAATATCTTCAATACATGTGTATACGTGCTGCAATTTTCTGTTTTGATTTAATTATTTTTTTGGGATTTTGTTCAAAAATTGATTTCAAATATATGAATTTCTGCCTATTATAGGGGTTATATCTTACAACAGCTATGAACCTATATGAGAGTGACCATTAGAAAGACATCTATTTTTTAAAGTTACCTGGTTAATTTATTTAGATATTGTTTTGTTTTTGCAGCTGAATTTTCTGAATATATCCAAGTAGAGGGTGGCAGGAATGGTGGTGGTAGTAAGAACAAGAAATTTGCGACCTGTGGTCATAACAGATGGAAGCATTGTGGATATCGTTCCTTCGTCAGATGCCCGCAGAACTCATGTTATGTCTCAGATAAATGCACAGTTTATTTATAAGAATGAAAGCCTCGCAAAATTTGTGGACATAAATATCTACTGCAGAATTTGTTCTATCTAGTAGTCTCCGGACTGCATCAACATTCTCCCTCATTTCTTTGCAAAAGCGACTCATTTTGATAGTGCACTTAACAATATGGGGGAATTTATTTCACTCTCATCATTCCTGCAGAAGTTGCACAATGACGTCCTTGGAAAATGGAGATCCATAGTTTCTAATGTCGGTCTTTCAGTAGTTCTGATACTCGGTACATATTGATATGTACTATGGTTTACTCAGTACATATCGATATGTACTGCAGAATTATACAAAATATTAGAATTGCAAAGAAGAAGAAAACCAGAAACATCAACATAAATCGTTGGATGGAGTTGATTTTCGCATCTCAAAAGGGATGATATCTCTGTATCTTACTTGTTCATTCATGAGAGAGTACAATATCTGTAAACAATCCCAATTAATAGCTAAACTATATAAGATTTTCATTGTGTTGATTTTCTAGCATTTTTGAGAGTTCTATTTACGTTTATATTTTTTTTATATCCCTGATATATAGTGATGAAGTGCATGTTATACAATAAAACAGACTTGATATTACTTGACAAATACTTGACATTATAACTGCAAACTTCATTGTAGACATAATGGACAAAAAAGTGCGTACATTTTATCCAAAAAGATGTTGTCATCTTCCTGCAAACAAAACTAGGAACCCAATAAAAAAAAACAATCTAAAAGTACTAAAATCTTAATGTTCTCAAAACTTTCTTTCAGTCCTCCTAGTAGCTAGAAAAAATAAACACAGTTCTTCAACAATAAGTCCAATCATCAGTTCTTTCAAACCTAAGTGCCCAAACTTTCAGACCTGCTATAATGACAAGTGAGTATAGCTCTTTTTTTTGCACTAAATCCTCTTGGGATACCCTTTTCCCAGATTTGTTTGTGCGACAGACATCTACTCTCACATCTTTCGTTCCCATGGCATTTTGCATAAGCTTCCTAAATCTCCTTTGGTGCCATCTTCTTGCAGGTGTTGTAGTTCAAAAAGGTGGTCAGAGTTTAATATCATGATCATGTATAAATAATAAAATTATAGTTCATTCACAGGTATATCTTATGACCATAACAACAAGCACATTACTTTAACAGAAATGTATGAAGACACAATTCTAATGCAACAATTTTTTTCCTGAGCAAAATAACAAAGAGTTTTTTTTTTCTTTAGCAAGGTAATACATATGTAATCTGAGTATCCAGTAGTACCTATAAATATGTACTGATGGATCTTTCTTCTTTTGCTGGATTGACAAGAGTCACTAGCTTGTAAAGTTCTCACATACTGATATGTAATCTGAGTATTCAGTAGTACCTATCAATATGTACTGATGTTTGTTCATGCATAAAAGAGGTTTTTTACACAGTGAATGTCAATATGTATTGATATCTATTCAAGCATAAAGAGGTTTTTTACACAGTACATGTCAATATGTTCTACATAATACATGCCAATATGTAATATTAAATCATACAAACAACATTAATCTACATAATGATATGTACCAATGCATATCCAAGCATAAAAGAGGGTTGTACATGCCAATATGTACTATTAGATTATACACGAAACACTAATTAACTATCCATATATATCCAAACAATACATATTGACACTTTAAGGTAATGAGAGTTGGTTGAAAACAAAGTAAGAAGAATACATCAAGTACATGGTGATATGTACTGATGTATGTGTACTTCAAAAGTATCTGTTCAACAACACTACATATCCATCAGTATTCGACAATACATATTGATATGTACCTGATGCATATGCAATCCAAGTATTCGATAATACATATTGATATGTAGCGCTGATGAATTCTACTTGTATTCAACAATACAATACATATTGCTATGTATTGTATTAACACATACTGCATATTATTTCTTTGGTATTCAAGGATACATATTGACATGTACTACATCAACGAATCACTTTTTCCTAAGCACATTTCGATATGTCCAAGCATAAACTATGCTAGGATTTTATACAATACATATCATCAACTAATCACTCTTTCCCTTACTACATATTTATATGTATTCAAGCATGAACTAAGGGTTTAGAAAAAATCTGAAAACTCCTAAATTTATATATGCCAAAATTGAATTTTTTTTGTGAAACTTCCAATATTCCACTACACAGACAAAAACCCCAAATTCATAGCAGTAACAATAAAATTAGTAATTTTGTAACAAAAATTTACAAAAAAAATACGAACCCTAAGAAATAAAACTTGAAGAAGATCAAGAAAATTACAACAAATACCTGTTAAATAGCTTCAAAATCTGTTATGCTAATTACAGTATATATTGATATGCATTGCACCAACGAATTGATGTTAATAGGAGATTGAAAACATTAATTTTTCGATTAGCATCAATTTCTTCAAGAAAAACTTGAAACTGAAAAACCCTAGTTTTGATGTAAAATTGAAATTGAAAAACTTAAAACATACCTTAATTATATATAAACCCATATCATAATCAGCATCAATAAAATCTTCTTCATTAACATTAGTTTCTTCAAGAGTATCTAAGATCCACACGATTTTTCAAATTTTCCGTAACTTGTTTGATTTTTGATTGTTGTTTTTTTGAATCTAGGGTTTTGATTTTCTTTTCTCTGGAGAAGACTGAAAAACTGATGAAGAAGAAGAATGAAATGTCGATGAAAACAAGAAGAAAAATGATTTTTTTTGTAGCGTGTTTTCTTCTCTTCTTGTGACACGCGTGTTATTAGGGTTACCTTGGTAATTTTATGCTTTTTGAAACTTTGTTGGACCAGCCATCAAATATTTTATCCCGCTGGACTATATATTAACCCGGATCGGATTTTGTGGACTAAATAACAAATTTATCGTTAGGTTACCCAATTCTTTACCCCACTACCAAGAGAAACTGATAGAAATCGGAGAGAGACAAAAGCATCGCCGTTAAAGCGATATGAACTGTTGGATCTCCTAGTGAAAAAAATGCCTTTTTGGGGTAAGGTTTTGGTTCACGTACTCCTATTGTTTCTCTTTTGTGCTTTTGTTTTTGTTTGGATTAATATCATGTTAGTGAACTTTCTTTGTATCTAAATAGTTTTCCTTCGGTATATATTATTTCTGCCGACCATCAGGGATTGAAGTAGAAGGTGGGAAACCTGTAACTGTTAGGTTTGACAAAGCGATAGAAAGACTACGTGTTACCCGGGTTTGTACATATTCAAACGTCAATTTTACATATATCGACATAGTGAGACTAATTTTCCTTAATGTTGGATTTTTTTTTTTGATAGATATATCTATCTAATCTATCATCTAACAAGATGATAATTGAAATTAAATTCTTTATTCTCATTCATTTTGACCCTATTTTTTGCTTACGTGGATTGCTGAGGTGAGAGCATCGGAAAATTGTGCATTCTCATTCATTCTCACCCGTCAACTAAGGAAAGAAATATGATTACACCTTCGTCAACAACCAAAATAACCCCACTACTCTACTCCTGCATTTTTTTCATCGGCTAACTGCTCCCCACAAACAAACCCATATTCTCCCACTATTTTTTGTTTTTTTTTTTTGACGGAAAATATTCTCCCGCTTATACTCTTCGTTCACACCACTTGCTCAAATCTCTCCGAATGTTTTCTTCCCAGAATTTTGTTCTTCAGTGCCCACGATGTTTTAGGGATTTCAATCTCATTGAAGATCGCCCAATAGATATATCCAAAGTCCCAAGAGGTGATTCTCTATCTTTACCTAACTAATCTTTCATCTTTTATGATTTAAACTTCGTTTATTGAACTTTAGTGCTTCTGATTCTGATTACAAGCTTGGTTTTTTTTATTTGATACCATCAACTAAAAAAACCAAATTCGTCTTGAATTCGTTCTTTTGATTTTTCAATTTTAGATGGTTCTTGATTCTGTATAAATACATCTAACGAAATAGTATGAATAAATTCATTGGAAATCTTTCGTTGGAAACTAATCAGGGGTAACGCTTCTCCTTCTCATTTGCAACCTAATTTTGATTTTTGTTTGTGCTAGATCAAAGTCTTGCCGTGATTACCCCTAACAAAGGTAATTCTTCGGTAGCTAACTTTGATTTTTGGTTGGATGAGTTGTTCTCTTGGAGCAACTGCAGTGGACGACCAAACCCAAAAATATGGTCTAGCAAAGAGACACAGCGGGACGGATTAAAGATTAAAAGTAGGACCAAAACCAAATCCCAAACTATATTTGGTCCGGGACCAAGACCATAATAATATTCGTTTCTTAATAGGCGAACGTATAGTCTCGGCTTCACATGACGCGGTTGTATAGTGTCCGCTCCAAATTGAGGTGTGTATGGCTCACATATTATCTTCGCCTGGCTACCCATCAGGCTCACATTATATGTCGGCCTCACATACGGGCTCACATTATATGTTCGCTCGATCATATATAGTCCATTCCTTTCAAGGTTTTTTTTTTTCCCTCTTAGTTATTGTTTTGATTTATGGTTTCAGTTGCAGAGTTTGATTTTGTGATTTTGCTGCTAATACCTAGACTATGAGTAACTGTGAGTCCATTCCTTTCAAGAAATATTCAGTTACTTTTAGTCTTAATATCTGTACTTGAACAAATATGGTTTGCAGAATCTTATAGTCCAATTTGTTGTTTGATAATATAATAATATATTAGATATTGGTTTATGCATGTGGTGATGAAAATGAAAGAGAAATCCTGAATTATAATCTTTCAGTTGTGCATTGTACCCACTTGCTAATATCATTTCTGTTTATTGGTGTCATAGTTCTTGAACCAGGACAACCCAGCAACATTGAGAAGTTAGAACTACAATTTTGGTTTGGTTCATACAATTTTGGACTGTATTTCAGTACTATATGTGAGTTTTTGACGCTGAGTGGCTCGGAAACAGTCCACCATTAACGTTTTTTCCATTGGAATGTTAGTTAGGTGTAGGCTTACTTTGAATTCATGAGGTGCCATTCATCTTAATATTTTTTTATGTCTTATTTATCATTCCGTCACCTTCAAATCGATGAATCAAGTGATGGATTGTGTGTTACTGTCTTATAAAGTTATCAGGTTGGAGTATTGTAACGTGTAGTGGGTGATGCCCTGGACTTAACATGGTGATTTGGGAGGTTGTTTGGTGTCTCAAACACACGTATGGTTTCACAAGAATATTAAGAATAAAGGTAAAATTATGGCGTTATTTTGTAAGTGGGAAAGAAAACATTACTCATCTCGATTTCATCAGTAACTCTGTATTATATTGATGGGTATGACTGGCTAAGCGTTTAAGGTTGTGCATGATTTTAATAGTATCGCCAATTGATAAGGAATCTGCTTATGTAGGGTAGATACATGAGTTTTTGTTTTGGTTTTGTGATTTTCAGTTACAGGGGTTGATTTTGTGGTATTCTTTTAGTGCTGAGTCTAAGATTCAGGTAACTATATATTTTTCTTTTTCTTTGATGGTTCAAGGCAATGCCTAATAGGTGTTCCGTTTTAATGGAATTTCAGGCACCTACTAAAACGAATTATTGGTTTCAGACTAGCAAAACTTAAATTCATCTGTTTGGTAAAACTTCTTTAATTCTCATGAAAGTCCACATATATGTAGTCTCTCTTTCCATAAATTTTGTAGCATGGGAATTATAATAGTTGGTCCTGCTCTTGCAGATTTCCTTGCACATCTTAAAACAAATATGTCTTCTGAAAGGAACTGCAATCATGGGTCCTTCTGGCAAGAAACTCCTAAAAAGAAGGTAATGATTTGACAATCAGGTTAATTGCAATGGAGGCAAAAGAAGACTCTTCTGCACAACAGTTGCAGATGGCCGATGGGTCTGAAATATGGGAGTCCAGTGGAAGATGTGATGACCAAATTAGCAATACAATGTGGGGGATGGAAGTCGGTGTATAGTGAGTTGCATTTGCATATGGCTATAGAGAGCTTACCGCAAGGTACTGTCCCTTCAACATAAGATATGGTCTAAACGTTTATTTCAGATTTTCTCTCAAAGTACCTTTCACATATGGGCTATGAAAGCTTGCGGCAAGGTGCCATCACAACCAGGTAATACAGGCTTAACTGGACCCTAGATTTGGTTCAGTTCTATTAGATTGTGATCTTCCTAATGTTTATGTATTATTTGTTGGACGAAATGTGCATGAAAGATATGTATTTTCTCAACTGTTGGGAGTTTCATTGATTACTATTTATAATATTTGTGTGAATTGCCACTACTTGGGTGTAAATTACCGTTGTTGTTTTTGCCAATATTTGGTGTGAATGACTCTCTATTGTCGTGCATGTATAGGGTATCGGTGAAATCATTACTTTTGAGTTCAATGGGGAGGATGCGACCTGTAGCTGTTCATTGCCACAAATTATGCAACCAGATATTCATGTAAATGCAAACAACGAACTGCTCATTTTGGCACAATACATGGATACACAGAACTCCATCCACTGCACATATGCCTACTGAAACTTGGCATAACTTTGATACACGATCACCAGTCATTTATATATCTTCATCATGATTCTGAACACAGTCCTTCACAAAGTTGTGAAAGGCAATAACACAATGTTGTACTGTATGGATTCACCTACAGTGTAATTGGTATCAACTCCGACCACACAGTCCTTCACCTACTTTTAATTCGCTGTATCTGGCATGTGAAGTTCCACCAATTTTTGTGAATTTTTGCTATCAACTTCATCTTTTTTTTTTCCTTTCGGTTTTGAGCTGTACTAATAGGACAAACTAAACCATATGCTGATAAGTGACAACCAATTACTTTCGCCTTACATCATACTGCATGTGTTAAATTTCTCTATGTGACGTTACAACAACATAACAAGACATATCAAAGTCAAAGTTGCGATAGAAAGCAATGGTGCTTACAGGGGTACCAATTTGCATGCGGTAATACCAAAATATAAGAGTATCCCTAGACAATTTGGTACTCGTATCAGCAGACATGAGAGAAGAGCGGTATAAAATGGGAGAAGGGAGGTGTAAAAAGTAAAATGAATGTAGAGACAAAAGAAATTGTAGCCGGGGGTGGACGGATGCAAAATATTCAACAACAGGCCCGGTGCGTAGCACGGGTTACTTTCTAGTCACTGAGATGATGATGAGGTAGTTGGTTCGATTTTGCAGGCTTCTTTTGCCGGATTAGAATTTAGTGCATACAAGTGTGACATTGTAGCTGTAGAGTGTAGTGTTGGTGGCAAACCTCCAATCACTTTATGTTGTTTAAATACTACAACGAAATATTCATGCTCTCTAGATCTCGAATTTGACGAGGATAGAGAAGTCGTTTTTTCTGTTGATGGTTACCATGGATGGGGAACTGTTCATCTATCCGGTTACCATATCAAAGAAATCAACAAGGGTAACTAAGTTGGTATTTTATTTATTTTATACATGTGGTTCTATATATATATTCCACGTAAATTCGTCTTCTTATTTGTCTCAACTAGCTATGAAATTGATAATTTCTTTTAAATTTGTGCAGTTACAGTTCATGATAATGAAGGCCGGGAGATGAAAGTAAGTCGTGTTAAAGTAGAACAGTAGTTACAGAATATGCATCTCCGAGACCCAGAGTACTACGGACTGATCGACATTTGATATACATAAGTGGAGGTTTTCTTTGAATAATGTTTATGATTAGTCGAAAGTTTTTTGTGTTTGGAATCATTTGAAAGAACTACTCTATTGTTTTTGAGCTTGCACTGTCTGCTAGTTGGATCACTCTCATTGAGCAATTTTAAGGCCTCTCCAAATGATATAGATTTCATCAGTTCAAAGTTAAAATAACTTTCCATAACCAGTTTGTCATGGAGCTAGCTAGCTGATGCATAAGGTCATACCGGGTGCATAGCTTGCTAATATCAAATTGACATCAGCTGATGAAAGCCTGCCACAATCTTGAGATAGCTACGAAAATTAATTGAGGAGCATAAGAAAACAAATATGACAACGTATTATGTGATGAAACTTTAAATTTTATGACCTATAATTTACTAGTACTATACTACTATTCACTAATGACCGCAATTATGTAATTATTCAAGTTAGTTCTGTAAATAAAGCCCAAGATTTCGATTATTCCCATTTCCTAATTAATGGATTCTGCTCCTGTTTACAGCACCGATACAAGTTAAGACTTATCTCTCTATAGGTGTATTGCAACATTAGACTATGCCATGATTCAGACGATCTCTATCCTGTTATCATACGATACAATCTTCTTTTAACTCATGGGGATGTTTCAGTTTCCAAAACAGGGATATTCCAACAAAGGATGATTCAAAAGATGTTGGAAATTGTAGCGGCCGAGAAATATTAGACTAGTTTAGAGAGAGACCAACATTCATTAACGGTGAGATATTGGAATTCAGAAAGGATGTCTCTTTTGGTCTTCAATAAAGGCCTTCTTTCTTTTTAAGTATTTCGAAGCATCCGTTGATTGATCGTTTTGAACGGCAACTTCATCGATCAAACATCCAGTTCTTGTAATTGGGTTCAACCGCGCGAACTATATTCTGTGAACCAATGGTCAATAATATTATCGCAAGTTATACATGCGTAGGCAAAGTCATCAATTAAAGTCCAGACAATCATCCGGCAAAAGTGCATGTTGGGGTGGGTAAACCGATTTCCAATACAAGTAAATTAATACACCCACCCATTAGCAACCAGGCACAAGGTTGTGCAATGTGTGATGCACACCTACATTAAAAGTTGAATCTTGGATTTAATTTTGTTTAATTTCCATGGAGAGTTTGGAATATGGATGGCCATATTTATGGCAATGCATTAAATCGGGATGTAGAAAGTGGAGTAAGTTGTGTGCATAAATAGAGAGCATGGCATGAAAAACTTCCCAAGGAGACTGGGAAGAGGATCACCATATCCATTAGAAAAATGACTTTTTGGGGTAAGTTTTAGACTTCCGTAATTTTCATACTTTTTATTTTTCATAGAAGGTAATTGTTTTTATTCTATCATCATCTCTGATGATCAGGGATTGAGCTTACGAACAGAAAACGAAGGGTAACTTTTAGGCCTGACAACAGGAGCGGAAGATTACGTGTTACCAAGGTTCGTATTACTGTATTAGTTTAGCTTTGCTGTTTTAGCATCAGAATGTTAACTTGGTATATCAACAACTTATTATACAACACATTTATTTTGTATTGCAGGCTTGTTTTTCGGATTCTTGTTATGGAAAAGAAAAGTGTATCGTATATTGCAGCGTCAAAGGTCAACCTCCAATAGTTATATGCACTTTAGATCAGTCCAGCAACAGAGAAGTATGAGCTCTGGATATTGAGTTTGGAGAGGACGATGAGGAAGTCGTTTTTTCAGTTTCGAATTACGCTCCTGATGTTTGTCTATCCGGTTACTTTATGGAAAAATTAAATCAGTAGATGCTAGTCATCAAAAGAAAGCAGTATAATTACTAATAGTATTTGGCTCTTTTGTACTGTATTTGGGAAATGCTTGTTTCCAAGCGGAATTTGCACTATTGATGATGAATGAAAATAAACTTTTTGCAATTGTTAGATAACTTGGAATCATCTTCGTTAAAAAGTTGCTAGCTTTTAATCTTCTTAATCCACATAAGCTTGTGGACTAAATTTCAAATTCTGAACACCATTTGCACCACTTGCATGCGCTCATTGTCATTGTAAAGCTGATTAACTTTGATCTATTCAAGAGCTCTCCCACGATGAATGCAACACCGTAGTTTGGCGCAAATGCTGAAACACTCGCTCCGCTCTTTACTAGAAAGTACTCTTTCATCAAAAATATAAATACAAATGGATAGAAAGTACCCACACAGTGGCATAACAAGGGAATTACATTAGTGGGTGAAAATATTTAGCTCCTGGGAGGAAAGCATATTATGGGTTGATTTGATTTCCAGTGAGGACTTGGAGAATTCTGACGTTCAGGAACTAAACACAAACTCATAGGAGCTCACTTATAGGCGAGCTAAACACCAACTCATAGGAGCTCACTTGTAGGCGATAGCCATTAGGAAACACGGTCTCTTCCAGTCGCTGGTTGTACACATGCATGATTTTTTCAGATGGTTTTGCTTTGTTGGATGACACATTTAGGAGCGGACTGTGCTTGAAACACCATAATCTTTTATACCAAAAACAGTTACCTGATTCTGCATCTTTTATCTGTCACGGACTGTATATTCTTGTCACATATTCTCGCCCACGCTGGAAGCGGAATAGCGGGGGTGTTGTCGTTTTGTTTTGTTTGGTATCCCAATATGGAAGGAGTAATATTTTCTGTCATTTCCGAAGGAGAGGTTGAGAATATCAAAGGGGATAACTGATGGCATGCATTAAAGCGGAATTTGGAACAGTGAGACGGGAGACCAGGTCGACTGACCATTGAATTTATTTGGGCACAAATATAAAGACATTGTATCAATCACAGGAACTTACACATTGTTTCAATGAGAAGACAAAGTTTTCTTACAGACACAGCACATCAAAATGTGTGTATTTAAAGACAAGTTAATGTGAACCTGACCGACAAGACAGCTGACACATGTGAGAAGGAATTACAGTTCAAAAGTCCTTATCCTGCACCCCAATATTTCAGTAACCTACACCACACCAACTTAACCTGCACTGCTACTATCCCCCTCAAGCTCAAGGGCAGTGAGCTGACATTAAGCTTGGAACGCAACAGAACGAAACGTGGAGCATGAAGACCCTTTGTAAAGATATCCGCAATCTGATCTATTGTGCTGACATAAAATACATCTAGAGCTTTGGATTGTACTAGCTCCCTAATGAAATGATAATCCAACTGAACATGTTTCATTCTTGAATGAAGCACTGAATTAGAAGCTACGGAAAGAGAGCTAAGATTATCACAAGCAAGTTTAGGCACACCTGGTAGTAGTAGATGAAGATCTCTGAGTATAAAACAGATCCAAACAATTTCAGCAGCACTATGAGCTAGAGTGCGATACTCAGATTCAGTACTTGAGCGTGCCATCGTTGTCTGCTTCTTAGAGGACCAGGAAATGATGTTGGGACCAAGAAAAACACAATAGCCGCCAGTTGATCTTCTATCATCAACACAACCAGCCCAGTCAGCATCTGAAAAGCCTAACATAAATGAACTACCTTTTGTAAAATGTATGCCATAGCCAAGAGTGCCTTTGACATAACGTAAAATCCTTTTAGCAGCCACCAGATGCACAGTTCTAGGATGCTGCATATGTTTGCAGACTAAGTTCACTGCAAAGGAAATTTCAGGCCTTGTCCAAGTAAGATAATGAAGAGCCCCTACTAAAGACCTGTATTCAGTTGGATTGTCTAGAAGAAGACCATCATCCTTTGATAATTTCTCTGAAGCAGCAATTGGAGTCTTACATGACTTAACCCTCCACATGAAATTTATTTAGAAGATCCACTGCATACTTGGTCTGAGATAAAAATAAAGAATCATCATTCCTGTGAACTTCAAGACCCAAAAAATAATGCAGAGGACCCAAATCCTTAATTGGAAACTGCAACTGCAACTGAGCAATGACATGAAGAAAAAAAGCTGATGAAGAACCAGTAAGCAGGATATCATCCACATAAACAAGTGCAACTGTAATTTGATTGCCATCCTTGTGAACAAATAATGAAGAATCTGCAACTGAATGAACAAACTTCAAGGAGATCAGAGCAGCACTAAGCTTCTCAAACCATGCCCTAGGGGCCTGTTTGAGCCCATAGATGGCTTTATGCAGTAGACACACATGATTAGGTTTATCAGGATCTACAAATCCAGGGGGTTGAGCCATATAGACAGTTTCCTTCAGATCACCATGGAGAAAGGCATTACTTACATCAAG
>NC_039361.1:36169539-36169970 GCF_003573695.1 Papaver somniferum | reverse complement strand
CACCACTGTCTGCAATCCACTCTTCTGGAGAATCAAATATATCAGCAGCTGCTAGCATTGCACTGAGATTTGTTGGTGGACTTCTGCCTTGATAGGAGAAATTTAATCTTTGATTGCAGTTAGGATCCAGATGATCAGGAGAAAGACAGATTTGACATGGTGGTGGCTTATCAGCAGTGTGATACCTTCTGCCTGAAGGATTTCTATTAAATATTGCTAGATTGGGATATCTACCACCATTTGAGTTAGAATAGCATTTTCCCCTGAAATTGCCTCTATGGTTGTGATAATAACCCCCTCTGAAGGATCCTCTATTAACAACAAATGTCTTGGCTTCAGTATCTTCCTTTTGAGATTTGAGTCTGTCACTAACCACTGCTTCTTCACTTAACAGATTATTATGTAATTCAATGCTTGAGATAGGAGGATTT
>NC_039361.1:36159233-36163903 GCF_003573695.1 Papaver somniferum | reverse complement strand
TGTGTCTCATAGATGTTGCAAATGGAATGTAATCTGAATTAAGTGCTTTTAGTGTAATAACAACAAGTTCCTTATCTGATATGATTTCACCAGCTGCTGCTAATTGATCTGATAATGATTTGATTTCATTTATAAGAGATGGAATAGATCAATCACCATGAGTTATGGAAAGCAATTTGGTTCGAAGCTGAATAAAATGAGTTGATGAATCTCTTGCAAATCGATCCTCAATACTAGTCCATAGTTGATGAGAAGAAGTGGATCTTGAAAAGTAGGCAACAACAGAGTCTGAGATTGTTGAATTAATCCACATTATTAATGTTGAATCTTCATCCATCCAGTCGGTGTAAAGCGGATTCTCAATTCCATTCTGCTGATTTCTAAGATTTGTAAATTGAGGTGGACATCCATAAGATCCATCAAGAAATTTCATGAGTTTGTATTTGACATGACAGGATTCATTAGGTTGCGCCAGGTGATGAACTTATCATCATTCAATTTGAGATGAACGAAGTTTGTTAATTGATTTAAAGGAATTGCAGAAAACAAATTTGAAGTTGGATTCTCCATTACAGTTAATGATGAAGACAGAATACAGAATCAAAGAAGAAAGTAGAGAGATTATGATAAAAGAAAATCAATAATGTAAAGAAAGGATCAGTAGATCTTGAAATCTTGAATTGAAAAACAAGATTTAAACTTCGTAAATCTTCTCAGATTGATACAGTAAGAAATCTGAAGCTAAAATGATTAGCAAAGCAAGAAGTTGAAGTAACATGATCAAAAATGGTGAGGAGAAAAACCCTAACCTACCCTGTCTGATACCATAAAAACATTGTATCAATCACAGGAAACTTACACATTATTTCAATGGAGAAGACAAAGTTTTCTTACAGACACAGCACATCAAAATGTGTGTACTTAAAGACAAGCTAGCGTACACCTTACCGACAATACATAGGAGACAGCTGACACATGTGAGAAGGAATTACAGTTGAAAAGTCCTTATCCTGCACCCCATATGTTTGCATACTAAGTTCACTGCAAAGGAAATTTCAGGCCTTGTCCAAGTAAGATAATGAAGAGCCCCTACTAAAGACCTGTATTCAGTTGGATTGTCTAGAAGAAGACCATCATCCTTTGATAATTTCTCTGAAGCAGCAATTGGAGTCTTACATGACTTAACCCTCCACATGAAATTTATTTAGAAGATCCACTGCATACTTGGTCTGAGATAAAAATAAAGAATCATCATTCCTGTGAACTTCAAGACCCAAAAAATAATGCAGAGGACCCAAATCCTTAATTGGAAACTGCAACTGCAACTGAGCAATGACATGAAGAAAAAAAGCTGATGAAGAACCAGTAAGCAGGATATCATCCACATAAACAAGTGCAACTGTAATTTGATTGCCATCCTTGTGAACAAATAATGAAGAATCTGCAACTGAATGAACAAACTTCAAGGAGATCAGAGCAGCACTAAGCTTCTCAAACCATGCCCTAGGGGCCTGTTTGAGCCCATAGATGGCTTTATGCAGTAGACACACATGATTAGGTTTATCAGGATCTACAAATCCAGGGGGTTGAGCCATATAGACAGTTTCCTTCAGATCACCATGGAGAAAGGCATTACTTACATCAAGATGATGAATTGGCCAGTTGAATTGGACTACCATGGACAAAATAATTCTGATAGTGGTTGGCTTAGCTACTGGACTAAATGTATCTTCAAAATCAAGTCCTGGTTGTTGATTATAGCCTTTTGCAACAAGTCTTTCCTTATGCTTATCAATGCTGCCATCAGGATTGTACTTTATTCTAAACACCCACTTGCATCCAATTACATTTTGATCATCTTCAGGTGGTACTAAAGACCAAGTGCTAGCATTTTGAAGAGCAGTATACTCATTCACAGAAGCAACTCTCCAAACAGCAATTTTGTTAGCAGCAGTAACACAAGTAGGAATGCAAGATAAGAATGCAACTGGCAATGGATGTTTTGTAGAAAAGTAAGATTTTGGCTTGTATATTCCTCTTTTAACCCTAGTAGTCATGTTGTGATCATTCATAGTATAAGTAGGAGATGGAGATATGCTAGAAGAAGAAACAATAGGCTGATCAGTGGAAATTGGAGCAAGAGATTCAGTAGAGAATTCAATAGGCAAAACAGCTGGAATAGTAGTAGGAGGCAGTGTAGTACTCTCTGAAATTAAGGATTTGTAAGGAAATGAAGATTCATTGAAGGAAACATGTCTAGAAATATATATGTTACCAGAGATAGGGTCAAGACATCTGTAGCCTTTGTGATTTAAACTATAACCAAGAAAAATACAATGTTTACTTCTAGGTTCAAGTTTATTTGTGGCATAGGGCTTGGGCCATGGAAAACAGGCACAACCAAAAGATTTAAGAAAGTTATAGTCAGGTTGTTTGTGAAATAGAACTTCAAAAGGTGATTGAAAAGAAATTTCTCTAGTTGGCAGCCTATTGATAAGGTAATTAGCAGTCTAAAGTGCTTCTACCCAAAAAGAAGTTGGTAGACCAGCTTGATAAAGAAGAGTTCTAGTAATTCCTAGAAGATGTTTATGCTTTACTTCAGCAACACCATTCTGTTCTGGTGTGTGTGGACAAGAAAGTTCATGACTGATACCTTTTGATTCACAGAAATGAAGAAGAAAATTATTGAGAAACTCACCACCATTATCAGTTCTGATGGTAACAACAGAGTGATATAATAACTTTTCAATTTTAGTGACAAATGAGATAAAATCATGTTTAAATTCTGCTTTGGTAATAATAGGTAAAATCCAACAATATTTGGTAAATTCATCCACTATATTTGCATAATACAAAACACCTGATGTAGAAGCTACATGACAAGGACCCCAGAGGTCTATATGCATAAGTTCTAAAGGTTTAGTAGCTTTAGAACTAGACATTTGAAATGGTAGTTTCTGACATCTGCATAATTTGCATTCATTACAAAAGAAGGGTTTATTAGAAACATTGGACAATTTCAGTTTAGTACACAATTTTTGTAGAGTCTGAAATGAAGGGTGTCCAAATATTTTGTGAAGTAAATCTGGATCATGAAGTGTGGAGGTGAGAGAATGATGTTTGGAGCTGAATGAAATAGGGTAAAGTCCTTTTTATGTGGACCTTGGAAAAGAAGCTTCCCAGAGTTGAGATCCTTCACAAAAAATCCATTTGAATCAAGAGTTAATGAGAAATTATTATCTGTAGTAAATTTATGTATGGATAAAAGATTATGTGAGGATTGAGGGACAATGAGAATATCATTGAGTGTGAATGAATGATCATTAGCAATTCTACTAGAGTTAGCTTTGTGAGTAATACACATACCTTCACCACTAGCAGTTTGAATGAGTTCTGAGCCATCATATGGTGTAACTTCTTGGAATTCATTTTTGTTGGAGGAAACATGATTGTTTTCACCACTGTCTGCAATCCACTCTTCTGGAGAATCAAATATATCAGCAGCTGCTAGCATTGCACTGAGATTTGTTGGTGGACTTCTGCCTTGATAGGAGAAATTTAATCTTTGATTGCAGTTAGGATCCAGATGATCAGGAGAAAGACAGATTTGACATGGTGGTGGCTTATCAGCAGTGTGATACCTTCTGCCTGAAGGATTTCTATTAAATATTGCTAGATTGGGATATCTACCACCATTTGAGTTAGAATAGCATTTTCCCCTGAAATTGCCTCTATGGTTGTGATAATAACCCCCTCTGAAGGATCCTCTATTAACAACAAATGTCTTGGCTTCAGTATCTTCCTTTTGAGATTTGAGTCTGTCACTAACCACTGCTTCTTCACTTAACAGATTATTATGTAATTCAATGCTTGAGATAGGAGGATTTCTGTGTCTCATAGATGTTGCAAATGGAATGTAATCTGAATTAAGTGCTTTTAGTGTAATAACAACAAGTTCCTTATCTGATATGATTTCACCAGCTGCTGCTAATTGATCTGATAATGATTTGATTTCATTTATAAGAGATGGAATAGATCAATCACCATGAGTTATGGAAATCAATTTGGTTCGAAGCTGAATAAAATGAGTTGATGAATCTCTTGCAAATCGATCCTCAATACTAGTCCATAGTTGATGAGAAGAAGTGGATCTTGAAAAGTAGGCAACAACAGAGTCTGAGATTGTTGAATTAATCCACATTATTAATGTTGAATCTTCATCCATCCAGTCGGTGTAAAGCGGATTCTCAATTCCATTCTGCTGATTTCTAAGATTTGTAAATTGAGGTGGACATCCATAAGATCCATCAAGAAATTTCATGAGTTTGTATTTGACATGACAGGATTCATTAGGTTGCGCCAGGTGATGAAGTTATCATCATTCAATTTGAGATGAACGAAGTTTGTTAATTGATTTAAAGGAATTGCAGAAAACAAATTTGAAGTTGGATTCTCCATTACAGTTAATGATGAAGACAGAATACAGAATCAAAGAAGAAAGTAGAGAGATTATGATAAAAGAAAATCAATAATGTAAACAAAGGATCAGTAGATCTTGAAATCTTGAATTGAAAAACAAGATTTAAACTTCGTAAATCTTCTCAGATTGATACAGTAAGAAATCTGAAGCTAAAATGATTAGCAAAGCAAGAAGTTGAAGTAACATGATC
>NC_039361.1:36158695-36159223 GCF_003573695.1 Papaver somniferum | reverse complement strand
TCTAGAAGAAGACCATCATCCTTTGATAATTTCTCTGAAGCAGCAATTGGAGTCTTACATGACTTAACCCTCCACATGAAATTTATTTAGAAGATCCACTGCATACTTGGTCTGAGATAAAAATAAAGAATCATCATTCCTGTGAACTTCAAGACCCAAAAAATAATGCAGAGGACCCAAATCCTTAATTGGAAACTGCAACTGCAACTGAGCAATGACATGAAGAAAAAAAGCTGATGAAGAACCAGTAAGCAGGATATCATCCACATAAACAAGTGCAACTGTAATTTGATTGCCATCCTTGTGAACAAATAATGAAGAATCTGCAACTGAATGAACAAACTTCAAGGAGATCAGAGCAGCACTAAGCTTCTCAAACCATGCCCTAGGGGCCTGTTTGAGCCCATAGATGGCTTTATGCAGTAGACACACATGATTAGGTTTATCAGGATCTACAAATCCAGGGGGTTGAGCCATATAGACAGTTTCCTTCAGATCACCATGGAGAAAGGCATTACTTACATCAAG